>NC_086447.1:873922922-874199945 GCF_028390025.1 Pseudophryne corroboree
CTTCACCAAGGTAGCGCACAGCACTGCAGCTGTGCGCCATTGCTCCTCATGTACACCTCACACTTCGGTCACTGATGGGTGCAGGGCGCTGGGGGGGGGGGGGGGGGCGCCCTGAGGCAATAAATAACACCTTGGCTGGCAAAATATACATCATATATAGTCCTAGAGGCTATATAGATGTAAAATTACCCCTGCCAGTATTACAGAAAAAGCGGGAGAAAGTCCGCCGAAAAAGGGGCGGGGCTTCTCCCTCAGCACACTGGCGCCATTTTTCCCTCACAGTTCCGCTGGAAGGAAGCTCCCTGGCTCTCCCCTGCAGTCTGATTACTACAGAAGGGTAAAAAAGAGAGGGGGGGTACTAATTTTAGGCGCTATACAGATACATAAGCAGCTATAGGGAAAACACTCATTGATAGTGGGATCCCAGTGTTATATAGCGCTCTGGTGTGTGCTGGCATACTCTCTCTCTGTCTCTCCAAAGGGCTTTGTGGGGTCCTGTCCTCTGTCATAGCATTCCCTGTGTGTTTGGGGTGTGTCGGTACGGCTGTGTCGACATGTTTGATGAGGAGGCTTATGTGGAGGCGGAGCAGATGCCTGTAAATGTGATGTCACCCCTTGCGGGGTCGACCCCTGAGTGGATGGTGCTGTGGAAGGAAGTACGTGATAGTGTCGACTCCTTACATAAAAGGTTCGACGACATACCAAATGTAGGAAAGCCAGCTTCTCAGCCTGTGCCTGCCCAAGCGTCTCAAAAACCATCAGGGGCTCTGAAACGCCCGCTACCTCAGATGGCAGACACAGATGTCGACACGGATACTGACTCCAGTGTCGACGACGATGAGACTAATGTAACTTCCAGTAGGACCACACGTTACATGATTGAGGCAATGAAAAATGTGTTGCACATTTCTGATGTTACCCCCGGTACCACAAAAAAGGGTATAATGTTTGGAGAGAAAAAACTACCAGTAGCTTTTCCTCCATCTGAAGAATTAAATGAAGTGTGTGAAGAAGCGTGGGCTTCCCCTGATAAAAAGCTGGTAATTTCTAAGAGGTTACTAATGGCGTACCCTTTCCCGCCAGAGGATAGGTCACGCTGGGAAATATCCCCTAGGGTGGATAAAGCACTCACACGCTTGTCAAAAAAGGTGGCACTACCGTCTCCGGATACGGCCGCCCTGAAGGAATCTGCTGATAGAAAACAGGAGGCTATCCTGAAATCTATATATACACACACAGGTGTTATACTGAGACCGGCTATAGCCTCAGCCTGGATGTGCAGTGCTGCTGCTGCGTGGTCAGATTCCCTGTCAGAAAATATAGATACCCTAGACAGGGACACTATTTTGCTTAACGTAGAGCATATAAACGACGCACTTTTATACATGAGGGATGCACAGAGGGATATTTGCCGGCTGGCATCCAAAATTAGTGCAATGTCCATTTCTGCCAGGAGAGGGTTATGGACTCGGCAGTGGACAGGTGATGCAGATTCCAAACGACACATGGAAGTTCTGCCTTATAAGGGTGAGGAATTGTTCGGGGAGGGTCTCTCGGACCTCGTTTCCACAACAACAGCTGGGAAGTCTACATTTTTACCCCATGTTCCCTCACAACCAAAGAAAGCACCGTATTATCAGGTACAGTCCTTTCGGCCCAATAGGGGCAAGCGGGTTAAAGGCGCGTCCTTTCTGCCCAGAGGCAGAGCTAGAGGGAAAAAGCTGCAGCATACAGCCAGTTCCCAGGAGCAAAAGTCCTCCCCCGCTTCCTCTAAGTCCACAGCATGACGCTGGGGCTCCACAGGCGGAGCCAGGTGCGGTGGGGGCCCGTCTCAAACATTTCAGCAATCAGTGGGCTCGCTCACGGGTGGATCCCTGGATCCTTCAAGTAGTATCTCAGGGGTACAAACTGGAATTCGAGACGTCTCCCCCCCGCCGTTTCCTCAAATCTGCCTTGCCAACCACTCCCTCAAGCAGGGAGGCAGTGTTACAGGCAATTCAAAAGCTGTATTCACAACAAGTGATAGTAAAGGTGCCCCTACTTCAACAAGGAAGGGGTTACTATTCCACAATGTTTGTGGTACCGAAACCGGACGGTTCGGTGAGACCCATTTTAAATTTGAAATCCTTGAACACATATATAAAAAAATTCAAGTTCAAGATGGAATCGCTCAGGGCGGTTATTGCAAGCCTGGACGAGGGAGATTACATGGTATCGCTGGACATCAAGGATGCTTACCTGCATGTCCCCATTTACCATCCTCACCAGGAGTACCTCAGGTTTGTGGTACAAGATTGTCATTACCAATTCCAGACGTTGCCGTTCGGTCTCTCCACGGCTCCGAGGGTCTTTACCAAGGTAATGGCGGAAATGATGATACTCCTTCGAAGGAAGGGAGTTTTAATTATCCCGTACTTGGACGATCTCCTGATAAAGGCGAGGTCCAGAGAGCAGTTGTTGGTAGGGGTAGCACTATCTCGGGAAGTGCTACAACAGCACGGCTGGATTCTAAACATTCCAAAGTCACAGCTGGTCCCTACGACACGCCTGCAGTTCCTAGGGATGGTTCTGGACACAGAACAGAGAAAAGTGTTTCTCCCGGAGGAAAAGGCCAAGGAGCTGTCATCTCTAGTCAGAGCCCTCATAAAACCAAAACAGGTGTCGGTGCATCATTGCACGCGGATCCTGGGAAAAATGGTAGCTTCCTACGAAGCGATTCCATTCGGCAGGTTTCATGCAAGAACCTTTCAGTGGGACCTGTTGGACAAGTGGTCCGGATCGCATCTTCAGATGCATCGTCTGATAAGCCTGTCTCCAAGGACAAGGGTGTCTCTACTGTGGTGGCTGCAGAGTGCTCATCTTCAGGAGGGCCGCAGATTCGGCATACAGGACTGGGTCCTGGTGACCACGGATGCCAGCCTTCGAGGCTGGGGAGCAGTCACACAGGGAAGAAACTTCCAAGGACTATGGTCAAGTCAGGAGACTTCCCTGCACATAAATATTCTGGAACTAAGGGCCATTTACAATGCCCTAAGTCAGGCAAAGCCCCTGCTTCAAAACCAGCCGGTACTGATCCAGTCAGACAACATCACGGCGGTCGCCCATGTAAATCGACAGGGCGGCACAAGAAGCAGGACGGCGATGGCAGAAGCCACAAGGATTCTCCGATGGGCGCAAAATCACGTGTTAGCACTGTCAGCAGTGTTCATTCCGGGAGTGGACAACTGGGAAGCAGACTTCCCCAGCAGGCACGACCTCCACCCGGGAGAGTGGGGACTTCATCCAGAAGTCTTTCAAATGATTGTAAACCAGTGGGAAAAACCACAGGTGGACATGATGGCGTCCCGCCTAAACAAAAAGCTAGAAAAATATTGCGCCAGGTCGAGAGACCCGCAGGCGATAGCTGTGGACGCTCTGGTAACAACGTGGGTGTACCGATCGGTTTATGTGTTCCCTCCTCTTCCTCTCATACCAAAGGTACTGAGGATAATAAGGAGAAGAGGAGTGAGAACTATACTCATTGTTCCGGATTGGCCAAGAAGAGCGTGGTATCCGGAACTTCAAGAAATGATGTCAGAGGACCCATGGCCTCTACCGCTCAGACAGGACCTGCTGCAGCAGGGGCCCTGTCTGTTCCAAGACTTACCGCGGCTGCGTTTGACGGCATGGCGGTTGAACACCGGATCCTGAAGGAAAAGGGCATTCCGGATGAAGTCATTCCTACGCTGATAAAAGCTAGGAAAGAAGTAACCGCAAACCATTATCACCGCATATGGCGAAAATATGTTGCGTGGTGTGAGGCCAGGAAGGCTCCAACGGAAGTATTTCAGCTGGGCCGATTCCTGCACTTCCTACAGTCAGGGGTGACTATGGGCCTTAAATTGGGTTCCATTAAGGTCCAGATTTCGGCTCTATCGATTTTCTTCCAGAGAGAATTGGCTTCGCTACCTGAAGTTCAGACTTTTGTTAAGGGAGTGCTGCATATTCAGCCCCCTTTTGTGCCTCCAGTGGCACCTTGGGATCTCAACGTGGTGTTGGATTTCCTAAAGTCACATTGGTTTGAGCCACTGAAAACCGTGGATTTGAAATATCTCACGTGGAAGGTGGTCATGTTATTGGCCTTGGCTTCGGCCAGGCGTGTTTCAGAATTGGCGGCTTTGTCATGTAAAAGCCCTTATCTGATTTTCCATATGGATAGGGCAGAATTGAGGACTCGTCCCCAGTTTCTCCCCAAAGTGGTATCAGCTTTTCATCTGAACCAACCTATCGTGGTGCCTGCGGCTACAAATGACTTGGAGGCTTCCAAGTTGTTGGATGTAGTCAGGGCCCTGAAAATCTAGGTTTCCAGGATAGCTGGAGTCAGGAAGACTGACTCGCTCTTTATCCTGTATGCGCCCAACAAGTTGGGTGCACCTGCTTCTAAGCAGACTATTGCTCGCTGGATCTGTAGTATGATTCAGCTTGCACATTCTGCGGCTGGACTGCCGCATCCTAAATCAGTGAAAGCCCATTCCACGAGGAAAGTGGGCTCTTCTTGGGCGGCTGCCCGAGGGGTCTCGGCTCTTCAACTTTGCCGAGCTGCTACTTGGTCAGGGGCAAACACGTTTGCAAAATTCTACAAATTTGATACCCTGGCTGAGGAGGACCTTGAGTTCTCTCATTCGGTGCTGCAGAGTCATCCGCACTCTCCCGCCCGTTTGGGAGCTTTGGTATAATCCCCATGGTCCTTACGGAGTCCCCAGCATCCATTTAGGACGTTAGAGAAAATAAGAATTTACTCACCGGTAATTCTATTTCTCATAGTCCGTAGTGGATGCTGGGCGCCCATCCCAAGTGCGGATTGTCTGCAATACTTGTATATAGTTATTGCTTAACTAAAGGGTTATTGTTGAGCTATCTGTTGAGAGGCTCAGTTGTTATCATGCTGTTAACTGGGTATTGTATCACGAGTTATACGGTGTGATTGGTGTGGCTGGTATGAGTCTTACCCGGGATTCAAAATCCTTCCTAATTGTGTCAGCTCTTCCGGGCACAGTGTCCTAACTGAGGTCTGGAGGAGGGTCTTGGTGGGAGGAGCCAGTGCACACCAGTAGTCTAAAAGCTTTCTTTATAGTTGTGCCCAGTCTCCTGCGGAGCCGCTAATCCCCATGGTCCTTACGGAGTCCCCAGCATCCACTACGGACTATGAGAAATAGAATTACCGGTGAGTAAATTCTTATTATCCCCCTCTTTGCTGGGGATCCCCTATACCACTAACTCCTTACTACCCCCTCACCATTGAAACCCCTTGGACACCCCTAACCACCCCCTCGCCACAGGGGCTCTTTTAATACATCGCACCTTTGCCGTCAGGCCCCTCTCACCACAGGATCTCTACACAAATGCCCCCCTCAACTCCTTGCCCACTCCCGGCAGGACACCCCCTACCGCCTTAGACAGGGGTAACCACACTTCCTTGCCACCATCTTTTCTCTAACGTCCTAGTGGATGCTGGGGACTCCGAAAGGACCATGGGGAATAGCGGCTCCGCAGGAGACTGGGCACATCTAAAGAAAGCTTTAGGACTATCTGGTGTGCACTGGCTCCTCCCCCTATGACCCTCCTCCAAGCCTCAGTTAGATCTCTGTGCCCGAACGAGAAGGGTGCACACTAGGGGCTCTCCTGAGCTTCTTAGTGAAAGTTTTAGTTTAGGTTTTTTATTTTCAGTGAGACCTGCTGGCAACAGGCTCACTGCATCGAGGGACTAAGGGGAGAAGAAGCGAACTCACCTGCGTGCAGAGTGGATTGGGCTTCTTAGGCTACTGGACATTAGCTCCAGAGGGACGATCACAGGCCCAGCTTGGATGGGTCCCAGAGCCGCGCCGCCGGCCCCCTTACAGAGCCAGAAGGCAGAAGAGGTCCGGAAAATCGGCGGCAGAAGACGTCCTGTCTTCAACAAGGTAGCGCACAGCACTGCAGCTGTGCGCCATTGCTCTCAGCACACTTCACACTCCGGTCACTGAGGGTGCAGGGCACTGGGGGGGGCGCCCTGAGACGCAATAATAAACACCTTCTATGGCAAAAAATGCATCACATATAGCTCCTGGGCTATATGGATGCATTTAACCCCTGCCAAAATACATAAAAAAACGGGAGATAAGGCAGCCTATAAAGGGGCGGAGCCTATCTCCTCAGCACACTGGCGCCATTTTCCCTCACAGCTCCGTTGGAGGGAAGCTCCCTGGCTCTCCCCTGCAGTCACTACACTACAGAAAGGGTTAAAAAAGAGAGGGGGGCCCAAATTAGGCGCAGTATTAACTATACAGCAGCTATAAGGGGAAAAACACTTATATAAGGTTATCCCTGTATATATATAGCGCTCTGGTGTGTGCTGGCAAACTCTCCCTCTGTCTCCCCAAAGGGCTAGTGGGGTCCTGTCCTCTATCAGAGCATTCCCTGTGTGTGTGCTGTATGTCGGTACTTTTGTGTCGACATGTATGAGGAGAAAAATGATGTGGAGACGGAGCAGATTGCCTGTAATAGTGATGTCACCCCCTAGGGGGTCGACACCTGAGTGGATGAACTGTTGGAAGAAATTATGTGACAGTGTCAGCTCTGTATAAAAGACAGTGGTTGACATGAGACAGCCGGCTACTCAGCTTGTGCCTGTCCAGACGTCTCATAGGCCGTCAGGGGCTATAAAGCGCCCGTTACCTCAGATGGCAGATATAGACGCCGACACGGATACTGACTCCAGTGTCGACGGTGAAGAGACAAATGTGACTTCCAGTAGGGCCACACGTTACATGATTGAGGCAATGAAAAATGTTTTACACATTTCTGATAATACGAGTACCACCAAAAAGGGGTATTATGTTCGGTGAGGAAAAACTACCTGTAGTTTTCCTGAATCTGAGAAATTAAATGAGGTGTGTGATGATGCGTGGGTTTCCCCCGATAACAACTGATAATTTCTAAAATGTTATTGGCATTATATCCTTTCCCGCCAGAGGTTAGGGTGCGTTGGGAAACACCCCCTAGGGTGGATAAAGCGCTCACACGCTTGTAGGGGCTCTATCCTCTCCTGAGATGGCCGCCCTTAAGGATCCTGCTGATAGAAAGCAGGAGGATATCCTAAAATGTATTTACACACATACTGGTGTTATACTGCGACCAGCAATCGCCTCAGCCTGGATGTGCAGTGCTGGGTTGGCGTGGTCGGATTCCCTGACTGAAAATATTGATACCCTAGATAGGGACAGTATATTTTTGCCTATAGAGCATTTGAAAGATGCATTTCTATATATGCGTGATGCACAGCGGAATATTTGCCGACTGGCATCAAGTCTAAGTGCGTTGTCCATTTCTACCAGTAGAGGGTTATGGACACGTCAGTGGTCAGGTGATGCGTATTCCAAACGGCATTTCGAAGTATTGCCTTATTAAGGGGAGGAGTTATTTGGGGTCGGTCTTTCAGACCTGGTGGCCACGGCAACAGCTGGGAAATCCACGTTTGTACCCCAGGTCGCCTCTCAACATGAGAAGACGCCGTATTATCAGGCGCAGTCTTTTCGTGGATAAGCGGCCAAAAGGTTCCTCATTTCTGCCCCGTGACAGAGGGAGAGGAAAAAGGCTGCAGAAATCAGCCAGTTCCCAGGAACAGAAACCCTCTCCCGCCTCTGCCAAGCCCTCAGTATACGCTGGGGCTTTACAAGCAGAATCAGGCACGGTGGGGGGCCCGTCTCAATGAATTTCAGCGCGCAGTGGGCTCACTCGCAAGTAGACCCCTGGATCCTTCAGGTGATATCTCAGGGGTACAAATTAGAATTTGAGACGTCTCCCCCTCGCCGTTTCCTAAAGTCGGCTTTACCGATGTCTCCTTCTGACAGGGAGACAGTTTTGGAAGCCATTCACAAGCTGTATTCCCAGCAGGTGATAATCAAGATACCCCTCCTGCAACAGGGAACGGGGTATTATTCCACACTGTTGTGGTACCGAAGCCGGACGGCTCGGTGAGACCGATTCTAAATCTAAAATCTTTGAACACTTACATACAGAGGTTCAAATTCAAGATTGAGTCACTCAGAGCAGTGATTGCGAACCTGGAAGAAGGGGACTACATGATGTCTCGGGACATCAAGGATGCTTACCTTCATGTTAAAATTTACCCTTCTCACCAAGGGTACCTCAGGTTTATGATACAGAACTGTCACTATCAGTTCAGACGCTGCCGTATGGATGGTCCACGGCACCCCGGGTCTTTACCAAAGTAATGGCCGAAATGATGATATTCCTTCAAAGGAAGGGAATTTTAGTTATCCCTTACTTGGACAATTCCCTGATAAGGGTAAGATCCAGGGAACAGTTGGAGGTCGGTGTAGCACTATCTCAGGTAGTGTTGCGGCAGCACGGTTGGATTCTCAATATTCCAAAATCGCAGCTGGTTCCGACGACTTGTCTTCTGTTCCTAGGGATGATCCTGGACACAGTCCAGAAAAAGGTGTTTCTCCCGGAGGAGAAAGACAGGGAGTTATCCGAGCTAGTCAGGAACCTCCTAAAAACCGAGCCAAGTCTCAGTGCATCAATGCACAAGGGTTCTGGGTAAAATGGTGGCTTCCTACGAAGCAATCCCATTCGGCAGATTCCACGCAAGAACTTTCCAGTGGGACCTGCTGGACAAATGGTCCGGGTCGCATCTTCAGATGCATCAGCGGATAACCCTGTCACCAAGGACAAGGGTGTCCCTCCTGTGGTGGTTGCAGAGTGCTCATCTTCTAGAGGGCCGCAGATTCAGCATTCAGGACGGGGTCCTGGTAACCACGGATGCCAGCCTGCGAGGCTGGGGAGCAGTCACACAGGGAAGGAATATCCAGGACTTATGGTCAAGCCTGGAGACATCACTTCATAAATATCCTGAAGCTAAGGGACATTTACAATGCTCTAAGCTTAGCAAGACCTCTGCTTCAAGGTCAGCCGGTGTTGATCCAGTCGGACAACATCACGGCAGTCACCCACATAAACAGGGTGGCACAAGAAGCAGGAGGGCAATGGCAGAAGCTGCAAGGATTCTTCGCTGGGCGGAAGATCATGTGATAGCACTGTCAGCAGTATTCATTCCGGGAGTGGACAACTGGGAAGCAGACTTCCTCAGCACGACCTCCACCCGGGAGAGTGTGGGGACTTCACCCAGAAGTCTTCCACATGATTATAAACCGTTGGGAAAAACTCGACAGGTATTGCGCCAGGTCCAGGGACCCTCAGGCAATAGCTGTAGACGCTCTGGTAACACCGTGGGTGTACCAGTCAGGGTATGTGTTCCCTCCTCTGCCTCTCATACCCAAGGTACTGAGATTGATAAGATGGAGAGGAGTAAGCACTATATTCGTGGCTCCGGATTGGCCAAGAAGGATTTGGTAACCGGAACTTCAAGAGATGCTCGCGGAGGATCCGTGGCCTCTACCTCTAAGAAGGGACCTGCTCCAGCAAGGACCCTGTCTGTTCCAAGACTTACCGCGGCTGCGTTTGACGGCATGGCGGTTGAACGCCGGATCCTGAAGGAAAAAAGGCATTCCGGATGAAGTCATCCTTATCCTGATCAAAGCCAGGAAGGATGTTACCGCAAAAACATTATCACCGCAATTGGCGAAAATATGTTGCGTGGTGCGAGGCCAGTAAGGCCCGACGGTGGAAATTCAACTGGGTCGATTCCTACATTTCCTGCAAACAGGAGTGTCTATGGGCCTGAAATTGGGGTCCATTAAGGTTCAAATTTCGGCCCTGTCAATTTTCTTCCAAAAAGAGCTAGCTTCAGTCCCTGAAGTTCAGACGTTTGTAAAAGGGGTACTGCATATACAGCCTCCTTTTGTGCCTCCAGTGGCACTTTGGGATCTCAATGTAGTTTTGGGTTCCAAAAGTCACATTGGTTTGTACCACTTGAATCTGTGGAGTTAAAATATCTCACATGGAAAGTGGTCATGCTGTTGGCCCTGGCCTGGGCCAGGCGCGTGTCAGAATTGGCGGCTTTATCCTGAAAAAGCCCTTATCTGATGTTCCATTCGGACAGGGCGAAATTGAGGACTCGTCCTCAGTTTCTCCCTAAGGTGGTTTCAGCGTTTCACCTGAACCAACCTATTTGTGGTGCCTGCGGCTACTGGGGACTTGGAGGATTCCAAGTTGCTGGACGTAGTCAGGGCCCTGAAAATATATTTTTCCAGGACGGCTGGAGTCAGAAAATCTGACTCGCTGTTTATCCTGTATGCACCCAACAAGCTGGGTGCTCCTGCTTCTAAGCAGACGATTGCTCGTTGGATTTGTAGTACAATTCAGCTTGCACATTCTGTGGCAGGCCTGCCACAGCCAAAATCTGTAAAAGCCCTTTCCACACGGAAAGTGGGCTCATCTTGGGCGGCTGCCCTAGGGGTCTCGGCTTTACAACTTTGCCGAGCTGCTACTTGGTCAGGGGCAAACACGTTTGCTAAATTCTACAAATTTGATACCCTGGCTGAGGAGGACCTGGAGTTCTCTCATTCGGTGCTGCAGAGTCATCCGCACTCTCCCGCCCGTTTGGGAGCTTTGGTATAATCCCCATGGTCCTTTCAGAGTCCCCAGCATCCACTAGGACGTTAGAGAAAATAAGAATTTACTTACCGATAATTCTATTTCTCATAGTCCGTAGTGGATGCTGGGCGCCCATCCCAAGTGCGGATTGTCTGCATTACTTGTACATAGTTATTGTTACAAAAATCGGGTTTTTTGTTGTTGTGAGCCATCTTTTCAGAGGCTCCTTCTGTTATCATGCTGTTAACTGGATTCAGATCACAAGTTGTACGGTGTGATTGGTGTGGCTGGTAAGAGTCTTACCCGGGATTCAAGATCCTTCCTTATTGTGTACGCTCGTCCGGGCACAGTATCCTAACTGAGGCTTGGAGGAGGGTCATAGGGGGAGGAGCCAGTGCACACCAGATAGTCCTAAAGCTTTCTTTAGATGTGCCCAGTCTCCTGCGGAGCCGCTATTCCCCGTGGTCCTTTCGGAGTCCCCAGCATCCACTACGGACTATGAGAAATAGAATTATCGGTAAGTAAATTCTTATTATCACTGTGGTAAATGCTAAATAAAATGACCAGACTGACCCTTGTGCACATATATTAATCCTGGGTTGGGTAAGGGAGTGGTTTGCCCAACACCAGTCCCGTGTGCAATAGAGAGGTAGTAGCTGATGTTAAGTTGTCACTTCAACACAGTGCCATCAGGTCAGCATTAAGGGCCTGATTCAGCATGGATCACAAAAGCAAAATCTTTATAATGGGCAAAACCATGTGCAGTGCAGGTGGGGTAGATGAAACGTGCAGCGAGAGTTAGATTTGGGTGGGGTGTGTTTAAACTGAAATCTAAATTGCAGTGTAAAAATAAAGCAGCCAGTATTTATATAACCCACCCAAATCGTAAGGGCCCTACACATTGAGCGATCCGCCGCCGAGCTGCCCGACGGCGGATACGGGCGACTCGGCGACGGGGGACAGTGTCGGGGGAGTGAAGTTTCATCACTACCCCCGTCACCCGACTCCATAGAAGTGCAGGCAAATATGGACAAGATCGTCCATATTGGCATGCATGCACAGCCGACGGGACACCAGCGATGAACGAGTGCGGGGCCGCGCATCGTTCATCGCTGGTGCCTCCACACTCAAAGATATGAACGGTATCTCGTTCATTAATGAACGAGATTGTTCATATCTTTGAGTATTATCGCCCAGTGTGTAGGGCCTATACCTCTCTTTGCACATGTTATATCTGCCCCACCTACAGAGCATATGGTTTTGCCCATTTAGAGAAAGATTTTGCTTCTGCGATCCATGCTGAATCAGGCCCTATGTTTTGGCTGAAGACAACCAGAATCTATACAGTGTAAAAACAACTCAAAAGTACAGTTGTACTTTATATGGGAAGCAGTTAGCTTCTCGACGAATGGGATCCCGGTGGTCGATATATGAACACTGGGATCCCGAGGGAGGACACAATCCCGGTGTTGAAATACAGATGCCAAACGGGATGCCGGTGTGAAAATACATCCTGATCGTCCTGACAGCGGGACGTGCTGCTGTCCTGCTGCAGGGGGGAGGTTAGGTTTACGCACCAGAAGGGGGGTTAGGCTTAGGGTACAGGCTTGGGAAGGTTAGGGTTAGGAACTGGGGAGGGAGGGTTATGATTAGGCACATAGAAGGGGAGGTTAGGGTTAGGAACCGGGGAGCGAGGGTAGGCACATAGGGGGTAATTCCAAGTTGATCGCAGCAGGATTTTTGTTAGCAATTGGGCAAAACCATGTGCACTGCAGGGGAGGCAGATATAACGTGCAGAGAGAGTTAGATTTGGGTGGGGTGTGTTCAATCTGCAATCTAATTTGCAGTGTAAAAATAAAGCAGCCAGTATTTACCCTGCACAGAAACAAAATAACCCACCCATATCTAACTCTTTCTGCACATGTTATATCCGTCTCCCCTGCAGTGCACACAGTGGCGGAACCAGCGAGCGGTGGGCCCATGTGCGACAAAATGGCTTGGGGCCCCCCCCCCATCCCATCCAAGTCAACCCCCTCACCCCTGGAGAGGATCTGGTGAGGGGAACCTGCTCAGGGAAGTGGATACCTAGCAACAGTGCCGTAACTAGACATTTTAGCACTGTGTGCAAGAAACGGCATTGGAGCCCCACCCCTGCATGCAAAACAGGGGCAGTGCGCGCCGTAGGCGCGCGCAAAAATACATAGTGGCGTGGCTTCGTGGGGAAGGGGTGTGGCCACAAAATAATACCAATTCATAAAACAGTGCACAGTAGTCTCCATTACTCAAATTACGCCGCACAGTAGCACCACTACACCAGGTAGAGACCCTTTTACACCTTACGGCGGACAGATTCCTCTTTTTACACATTACAGCAGACAGCGTCCCCTTTTTACACATTACGGCAGACAGCGTCCCCCTTTTTTACACATAACGGCAGACAGCGTGCCCTTTTTACACATAACGGCAGACAGCGTGCACTTTTTACACATAACGGCAGACAGCGTCCCCTTTTTACACATAACGGCAGACAGCGTGCCCTTGTTACACATAGCGGCAGACAGCGTACACTTTTTTCACATAACGGCAGGCAGCGTGCCCTTGTTAAACATAGCGGCAGACAGCGTACACTTTTTTCACATAACGGCAGACAGCGTGCCCTTGTTACACATTACGGCAGGCAGATTCCCCCTTTTTACACATTGCGGCAAACAGCGTGTCCTTGTTACACATAGCGGCAGACAGCGTACACTTTTTTCACATAACGGCAGACAGCGTGCCCTTGTTAAACATAGCGGCAGACAGCGTACACTTTTTTTACATAACGGCAGACAGCGTGCCCTTGTTACACATTACGGCAGGCAGATCCCCCCTTTTTACACATTGCGGCAGGCAGATTCCCCATTTTTACACATAGCGGCAGGCAGATTCCCCGTTTTTACACATTACGGCAGGCAGATTCCCCATTTTTACACATAGCGGCAGGCAGATTCCCGTTTTTACACATTACGGCAGGCAGATTCCCCATTTTTATACATTGCGGCAGGCAGATTCCCCGTTTTTACACATTGCGGCAGGCAGATTCCCCATTTTTACACATTGCGGCAAGCAGATTCCCCATTTTTACACATAACGGCAGGCAGATTCACCATTTTTACACATTGCGGCAGGCAGATTCCCCATTTTTACACATTACGGCAGGCAGATTCCCCGTTTTTACACATTGCGGCACACAGTCTCCCTTTTTTGTAGGAAAGAAAGAAAAAGAGAAAGAGGAAAGGCAGAAAGAAGAATTATACTTACCCTCTCCGCTGGCTCAGGCTCCTCGGTGCAGCGTCAGACGATTCCCGGGCAGTAGAGAATGAGGAGGAGGAGGGAGCCGCAGCAGCGCTGTGTCATTGGTGGAGGCGCTGCTGCTGCTGCCCCTCTGCTTCACTATAGGCTGTTCTCGGAAGACAGCCTATAGTGAAGCAGAGGGGCAGCAGCAGCAGCGCCTCCACCAGTAACAAAGCGCTGCTGCGGCTCCCTCCTCCACCTCCCTCCTCCTCCTTCCCCCGTCCGTGCCGCTGCTCCTCTCCTCTGTGGGCGGCTGTGCGCTGCGGGCAGCGGTTGCCCGCAGCGCACAGCGGCATGTAATGAGTCAATTTGACTCATTACATGCTTGGGCCCCTGGACAGAGGCAGGCCCCAGTGCAACGCACTGCTTGCACTGGCGGTAGTTCCGCCTCTGAGTGCACATGGTTTTGCCCAATTGCAAAAAAAAATCCTGCTGCGATCAACTTGGAATTACCCCCATAGAAGGGGAGGTTAGGGTTTGGAACCAAGCGGGGAGGAATAGGGTTAAGCACCCATAATGGAGGGTTAAGGTAGATGCTAGAATCAAGTGGGCTAAGGGACCTTTTCCGTAAGGGGGAGGAGTTACGACGCAAGGGGGGAGGAGCTAGGCCAGCGGGATAGTTCCTCTACTATCCACGCCACCAACTATTACCTTTAGTAATTAGGTGGTGAGCGAAGCGGAGCGGAGCGAGCCACCGTGCCCGAAGCGTGGCGAGCGAAGCGAGCCCGCGAGGGTACTTTTCGGGTACCCTGTTCGCCCGTAGCTCCTCCCCCTGGTGACGTAGCTCCTCCCCTCAATACGTCACAAGGTCCCTTCAGCCCCTCCGATATAGAACCAACCGGAGGGTTAAGGTAGGGAAAAGGTGAAGGTTAGGAGGCTAAATGGGGAGCTGTCAGGATTCTGATGACGGGATGCCGCTGTCGGTATACTGACCGCCGGCATCCCGTCCATCGGTAACTCAAACTGAAACCCTTTAAATGTGGACGACAAGTAACAAAAGCAAGGGAAATTATTATTATTATTATTATAATAATAATAATAATAATAATAATAATAATAATATATTTATTAAGGATCAGCACAGTACATGGCATCAGAAAGAGAATAAAAACAATAGAAAATGAAAACAAAGACAAAAGGCGAAATGTAATAGCGTTCGGGATTGCCGGTGGTGCAAGATGCCGTCCGATCTCGGCTGCTGCTTCTAGTTAGCCAAGAAGTAGCCGTTGAGAGAATATGCCGGATTAGTTTATTTGGGAGGTAAGTGGGATAAGGGAGTGCCAGGGTTAAAATAAAGAATTTAGATGCCAGAGGGAAGCCAGGGAGATCTTAAAGAGCATACTGAGCAACCCTTCAATTAAGGGGCTATAGTCACCAATTTTCTTGGAGCAGTCTCTTGAACACTGAGGTACAGTGGGGGTAATTCCAAGTTGATCGCAGCAGGAAATTTTTTAGCAGTTGGGCAAAACCATGTGCACTGCAGGGGAGGCAGATATAACATGTGCAGAGAGAGTTAGATTTGGGTGGGTTATTTTGTTTCTGTGCAGGGTAAATACTGGCTGCTTTATTTTTACACTGCAATTTAGATTGCAGATTGAACACACCACACCCAAATCTAACTCTCTCTGCACATGTTATATCTGCCTCCCCTGCAGTGCACATGGTTTTGCCCAACTGCTAGCCAAATTCCTGCTGCGATCAACTTGGAATTACCCCCAGTGTTCACTCCTTTGCTAGCCAGGTAGGGAAGGAGTCCAGTGTACCCCTGCAGGTAAAAGCTAGCCATAAACAGGTCTAAGGTAGGAATGGACATCCATGGTCGATGTTTGCCGATCATCAATGTTTCTCTAACGTCCTAGTGGATGCTGGGGACTCCGTAAGGACCATGGGGAATAGACGGGCTCCGCAGGAGACATGGGCACTTTAAGAAAGAATTTTGGTTCTGGTGTGCTCTGGCTCCTCCCTCTATGTCCCTCCTCCAGACCTCAGTTTGAATCTGTGCCCAGACGAGCTGGGTGCTGTTCAGTGAGCTCTCCTGAGCTTGCTGTAAAGAAAGTATTTTGTTAGGTTTTTTTGTTTTCAGGGAGCTCTGCTGGCAACAGACTCCCTGCATCGTGGGACTGAGGGGAGAGAAGCAGCCCTACTCTCTGCAGATAGGTCCTGCTTCTTAGGCTACTGGACACCATTAGCTCCAGAGGGATCGTACACAGGATCTCACCCTCGTCGTACGATCCCAGAGCCGCGCCGCCGTGCCCCTCGCAGAGCCGGAAGACAGAAGCCGGGTGAAAGAAGCAAGAAGACTTCGAAATCGGCGGCAGAAGACTCCAGTCTTCACTGAGGTAGCGCACAGCACTGCAGCTGTGCGCCATTGCTCCCATCACACACCCACATACTCCGGTCACTGTAAGGGTGCAGGGCGCAGGGGGGGCGCCCTGGGCAGCAATTTAGGACCTCTTTGGCAAAAGTTTGCATATATACAGTTGGGCACTGTATATATGTATGAGCCCCCGCCAAAAATTGTATATTAAAGCAGGACATAAGCCCGCCGCTGAGGGGGCGGGGATTCTTCCTCAGCACTCACCAGCACCATTTTTTCTCCACAGCTCCGCTGAGAGGAAGCTCCCCAGGCTCTCCCCTGCAGATACACGGTAGAAGAGGGTAAAAAGAGAGGGGGGGCACATAATTTGGCGTAAAAATCAATATAACAGCGGCTACTGGGTTAACATTAAGTTACTGTGTTATTCCTGGGTTATATAGCGCTGGGGTGTGTGCTGGCAAACTCTCTCTCTGTCTCTCCAAAGGGCCTTGTGGGGGAACTGTCTTCTGATAAAGCTAATTATTTATCTTATAACATTCACTATATATTGGTAAGAGACTCAGTACGCAATGGGCGTACGGGGTACCGTAATGGTACGCACTTAGCGTAGCAGACGCTAGGCCGTGGTCGAGACGCACGAGCGGCACGTTCGCTCACGGCTTACGCTGGGTATCGAGCACGCTATAGGCGGCCCGAGCACCGTAATGCTACGCTACTAGCGTAGCAGACGCTGTGTCCACGAGAGGAACACGAGCGGCGCAGATGCTCACAGGATGACACACAGTAAACCTTGTATGCAACACACTGAAAGGCTAAGCCTATACTGTAAACCTTGGTCTTGTAATGTTAACACAATGTAACGCTGATTAACCTCTATTTTATAAAAGCTGATTGAGCGATTGAGATGCTCAGAAACCCTATATAATAACTAGTAAAACACACACTCCTTGCTAAGGTTCCAAAACCTTTACTTACGATAATTTGTATGAAAAAAAGGGAAATCAGTTAACAGCTTATACACTACAGCACTAACATAAAACACCTAAACAGAATAACGACATAAATATACAATAGCGTCTTAATCCTAAACAATAACAGTGAGAGAGAGAGAGAGTATGGCAAATACAGACAGAGAATAAGTTGGTCACAGAGAACTTACACACGTGGGGAATGATCGCTAGCGCAGTCCTGGAACCAGCTCTCTAGTTAGTCAATGATGAAAACCTTTGTGGAGAGAAGACTGAGCTGGCCCAGACTGGCTGTTCTTATATACACAAAGTACAGTACACTACAAAGGGCCCTACAATCTCATTGTTCATTGGACACAGGAATCTGTCTTCACATTATAACGAAAGGTCATAGGTTGATTCAAACAGGTGGGCTGTGACTATTTCAAACTGCTCAGGTGGGAGGGAATCTCAGGTTTCCCGCCGCATGGATAATGAACTGCAAATACAGTAAATGTCCATAAACTTCTTATAAACATAACTATACGCAGGAGCGATTAATCTCTTTCAAACCAACACCGGAATGTTACTAATAAGGGCCCTCATTCCGAGTTGTTCGCTCGGTATTTTTCATCGCATCGCAGTGAAAATCCGCTTAGTACGCATGCGCAATGTTCGCACTGCGACTGCGCCAAGTAACTTTACTATGATGAAAGTATTTTTACTCACGGCTTTTTCTTCGCTCCGGCGATCGTAATGTGATTGACAGGAAATGGGTGTTACTGGGCGGAAACACAGCGTTTCAGGGGCGTGTGGCTGAAAACGCTACCGTTTCCGGAAAAAACGCAGGAGTGGCCGGAGAAACGGTGGGAGTGCCTGGGCGAACGCTGGGTGTGTTTGTGACGTCAACCAGGAACGACAAGCACTGAAATGATCGCACAGGCAGAGTAAGTCTGGAGCTACTCTGAAACTGCTAAGTAGTTAGTAATCGCAATATTGCGAATACATCGTTCGCAATTTTAAGAAGCTAAGATTCACTCCCAGTAGGCGGCGGCTTAGCGTGTGTAACTCTGCTAAATTCGCCTTGCGACCGATCAACTCGGAATGAGGGCCAATATACTCTTCCGTTGCATACTAAACACCACTGCTCAAAACCTGTCTGACCCTTCGTATCATGTAAAGAGGGATCTCTCTGTCCATGAACCAGTTACACTAAACAAACTTACTGATATTATTAAGGGGACCATAACCTATAAAATACACTATTTAGATTAACTATGTAACGATCGAGTCGCCCGCCAGACGCACACAAACTCTACCGTAAATGCGCATACCACGCGCATGAGCGCATGACCGTGGAGGCGCCGTCACGCAACTGCGAATATGCGCACGCACGGGAGAGAATGTGCACGTGCAGCGGGCAAGCGCATGGGGTTAGTACAATGCATCATAGGTCGCTATATTTTTCGACTTTGACACTTCAAAAAGAGCATTCCCTGTGTGTGTGGTGTGTCGGTACGCTTGTGTCGACATGTTTGACGAGGAAGGCTATGTGGAAACAGAGCGGGAGCAAATGAATGTGGTGTCTCCGCCGACGGCGCCGACACCTGATTGGATGGATATGTGGAAGGTTTTAAATGATAATGTTAATTCCTTGCATAAAAGGTTGGATAAAGCTGAAACCTTAGGACAGTCAGGGTCTCAGCCCATGCCTGATCCTATATCGCAGAGGCCGTCAGGGTCTCAGAAGCGCCCACTATCCCAAATTGTTGACACAGATACCGACATGGATTCTGACTCCAGTGTCGATTACGATGATGCAAAGTTACAGCCTAAATTGGCTAAATCCATCCGTTATATGATTATAGCAATTAAGGATGTGTTGCACATCACCGAGGAAACCCCAGTCCCAGACAAGAGGGTTCATATGTATGGGGAAAAAAGGCAGGTGGTGACCTTCCCCCCTTCACACGAGCTAAATGAGTTATGTGAAAAGGCTTGGGAATCTCCAGATAAAAAACTGCAGATTTCCAAACGGATGCTTATGGCGTATCCTTTCCCGCCAACGGACAGGTTACGCTGGGAATCCTCCCCTAGGGAGGACAAAGCTTTAACACGCTTATCCAAGAGGGTAGCCCTGCCGTCACAGGATACGGCCACCCTAAAAGATGCTGCGGATAGAAAGCAAGAGGGTACCATGAAGTCCATTTATACACATTCAGGTACCTTACTAAGGCCGGCAATTGCGTCGGCCTGGGTGTGTAGTGCTGTAGCAGCATGGACGGATACCTTATCTGAGGAACTTGATACCTTAGACAAGGATACTATATTAATGACCCTGGGGCATATAAAAGACGCTGTCCTATATATGAGAGATGCTCAAAGAGACATTAGCCTACTGGGCTCTAGAATAAATGCTATGTCGATTTCTGCCAGAAGGGTCCTGTGGACTCGGCAATGGACAGGTGATGCCGACTCAAAAAGGCACATGGAGGTTTTACCTTACAAGGGTGAGGAATTGTTTGGGGAGGGTCTCTCGGACCTGGTCTCCACAGCTACTGCTGGAAAGTCACATTTTTTGCCATATGTTTCCTCACAACCTAAGAAAGCACCGTATTACCAAATGCAGTCCTTTCGATCACAAAAAGGCAAGAAAGTCCGAGGTGCGTCCTTTCTTGCCAGAGGCAGGGGCAGAGGAAGGAAGCTGCACAACGCAGTTGGATCCCTGGGCAATAGAGATTGTGTCTCAGGGATACAAGCTGGAATTCGAAGAGATGCCCCCCTCACCGATACCTCAAATCGGCCCTGCCAGCTTCCCCCTTAGAGAGGGAAATAGTATTAACTGCAATTCACAAATTATATCTTCAACAGGTGGTGGTCAAGGTTCCCCTCCTTCAACAAGGAAAGGGTTATTATTCGACCATGTTTGTGGTACCGAAACCGGACAGTTCGGTCAGACCCATATTGAATTTAAAATCCCTGAACATATACCTGAAAAGGTTCAAGTTCAAGATGGAATCGCTCAGAGCGGTCATCGCAAGCCTGGAAGGGGGGGACTTTATGGTGTCTCTGGACATAAAGGATGCATACCTTCATGTCCCCATTTATCCACCTCATCAGGCGTACCTCAGATTTGTGGTACAAGATTGTCATTACCAATTTCAGACGTTGCCGTTTGGTCTCGCCACGGCACCGAGAATATTTACCAAGGTAATGGCGGAGATGATGGTACTCCTGCGGAAGCAAGGGGTCACAATTATCCCATACTTGGACGATCTCCTCATAAAGGCGAGGTCAAGAGAGCAGTTGCTGATCAGCGTAGCACGCTCTCTGGAAGTGTTACGACAACACGGCTGGATTCTAAATATTCCAAAGTCGCAGTTGATTCCTGCGACTCGTCTGCCTTTCCTGGGCATGATTCTGGACACAGACCAGAAGAGGGTTTATCTCCCGATGGAGAAGGCTCAGGAACTCATGACACTGGTCAGAAACCTATTGAAACCAAAACAGGTGTCGGTGCATCACTGCACGCGAGTCCTGGGAAAGATGGTGGCATCATACGAAGCCATTCCCTTCGGCAGGTTCCATGCGAGGACCTTTCAATGGGATCTACTGGACAAATGGTCCGGATCACATCTTCAGATGCATCGGTTAATCACCCTATCCCCCAGGGCCAGGGTGTCTCTCCTGTGGTGGCTGCAGAGTGCTCACCTCCTCGAGGGCCGCAGATTCGGCATTCTGCACTGGGTCCTGGTGACCACGGATGCAAGCCTCCGAGGGTGGGGGGCAGTCACACAGGGAAGAAATTTCCAAGGTCTGTGGTCAAGTCAGGAGACTTGCCTCCACATCAAC
This sequence comes from Pseudophryne corroboree, assembly GCF_028390025.1. Classification (NCBI taxonomy): domain Eukaryota; kingdom Metazoa; phylum Chordata; class Amphibia; order Anura; family Myobatrachidae; genus Pseudophryne; species Pseudophryne corroboree. The sequence continues at coordinate 873,943,908 of NC_086447.1, forward strand.
ATCCTGGAACTAAGGGCCATATACAACGCCCTACGCCAAGCGGAGTCCTTACTTCGCGACCAACCGGTTCTGATTCAGTCAAACAACATCACCGCAGTGGCTCATGTAAACCTCCCAAGGCGGCACAAGGAGCAGGGTGGCGATGGTAGAAGCCACCAGAATTCTTCGCTGGGCGGAGAATCACGTAAGCGCACTGTCAGCAGTGTTCATTCCGGGAGTGGACAACTGGGAAGCAGACTTCCTCAGCAGGCACGACCTCCACCCGGGAGAATGGGGACTTCATCAAGAAGTCTTCACGCAGATTGCAAGTCGGTGGGAACTGCCACGGGTGGACATGATGGCATCCCGCCTCAACAAAAAGCTACAGAAGTATTGCGCCAGGTCAAGAGACCCTCAGGCGATAGCTGTGGACGCACTGGTGACGCCGTGGGTGTTCCAGTCGGTCTATGTATTTCCTCCTCTTCCTCTCATACCCAAGGTGCTGAGAATCATAAGAAAAAGAGGAGTGAGAACAATACTCATTGTTCCGGATTGGCCAAGAAGGACTTGGTATCCAGATCTGCAAGAAATGCTCACAGAGGACCCGTGGCCTCTACCTCTAAGACAGGACTTGTTGCAACAGGGGCCCTGTCTGTTCCAAGACTTACCGCGGCTGCGTTTGACGGCATGGCGGTTGAACGCCGGATCCTAGCAGAAAAAGGCATTCCGGATGAGGTCATTCCTACGCTGATAAAGGCTAGGAAGGACGTGACGGCTCAACATTATCACCGTATATGGCGAAAATATGTTGCTTGGTGTGAGGCCAGGAATGCCCCTACGCAGGAATTCCAGCTGGGCCGTTTCCTTCACTTCCTATAGTCGGGAGTGACTTTGGGCCTAAAATTGGGTTCCATTAAGGTCCAGATTTCGGCCCTATCCATTTTCTTTCAAAAAGAACTGGCTTCTCTGCCTGAAGTTCAGACGTTTGTAAAGGGAGTGCTGCATATTCAGCCCCCTATTGTGCCTTCAGTGGCACCTTGGGATCTTAACGTGGTGTTGAGTTTCCTGAAATCACACTGGTTTGATCCACTCAAGTCGGTGGAATTGAAATATCTCACGTGGAAGGTGGTCATGCTACTAGCCTTGGCTTCGGCTAGGCGGGTGTCAGAATTGGCGGCTTTGTCACATAAAAGCCCTTATCTGGTTTTCTATGCGGATAGAGCAGAATTGCGGACCCGCCCACAATTTCTGCCGAAAGTGGTTTCATCCTTTCATATGAACCAACCTATTGTGGTGCCTGTGGCTACTACTGACTTGGAGGATTCCGAGTTACTGGATGTGGTCAGGGCTTTGAAGGTTTATGTAGCCAGAACGGCTAGGGTCAGGAAAACAGAATCTTTGTTTATCCTGTATGCTTCCAACAAGCTTGGGGCGCCTGCTTCAAAGCAGACTATTGCTCGCTGGATCTGTAACACGATTCAGCAGGCTCATTCTGCAGCTGGATTGCCGCTGCCTAAATCAGTTAAGGCCCATTCCACAAGGAAGGTAGGCTCTTCTTGGGCGGCTGCCCGAGGGGTCTCGGCATTACAACTTTGCCGAGCGGCTACTTGGTCAGGTTCAAACACCTTTGCAAGGTTCTACAAGTTTGATACCCTGGCTGAGGAGGACCTTGTGTTTGCTCAATCGGTGCTGCAGAGTCATCCGCACTCTCCCGCCCGTTTGGGAGCTTTGGTATAATCCCCATGGTCCTTACGGAGTCCCCAGCATCCACTAGGACGTTAGAGAAAATAAGATTTTACTTACCGGTAAATCTATTTCTCGTAGTCCGTAGTGGATGCTGGGCGCCCGTCCCAAGTGCGGACTTCTTCTGCAATGCTTGTATATAGTTATTGCTTAAATAAGGGTTATGTTATAGTTGCATCAGGGTTGATCTGATGCTCTGTTGTTGTTCATACTGTTAACTGGGTAAGTTTATCACAAGTTATACGGTGTGATTGGTGTGACTGGTATGAGTCTTGCCCTGGATTTCCAAAATCCTTTCCTTGTACTGTCAGCTCTTCCGGGCACAGTTTCAAACTGAGGTCTGGAGGAGGGACATAGAGGGAGGAGCCAGAGCACACCAGAACCAAAATTCTTTCTTAAAGTGCCCATGTCTCCTGCGGAGCCCGTCTATTCCCCATGGTCCTTACGGAGTCCCCAGCATCCACTACGGACTACGAGAAATAGATTTACCGGTAAGTAAAATCTTATTTTTTCTTGCCATGGTAGTGTTTTTGCCGATGGTTGCTGTGGCAAATGGAACATTAATTTGTATCCAGCGATATAAGACTTGTGTGTAATGTCTACGTGTATACTGTAATGGAGTCTGAGACACAAAATGGTTTCCAACCTGTCCTTTAAGTGAACCCATAACTACATAGATATGGGAGTAGAGGACACTGATGTATAGTGGGAGAGTCAGAAGTTAGTTTATGGCCCTTACCTTATCTAAGAAGCTATAACAACATTACAAAAAGTCAGGCCAGGTCAAGAAACCTGACCTCTTGAAACTTAGAAGAAAGACAGCTGTTGAAAGTGAAACCAAAGTAAAGCTGGTTTCTTACTGCCCAGGTACACAGCATTGAGAGAGTTAAGGAAAGTGTGTGTGTGTGTGGGGGGGGGGGGGGGGGGGGCTGCAGCTATGAGGGGGATATATCTGCCCCTCACCCACACACTGTTTTGTTCATTCTGATGGAAGTGGCTACCAGTGCCTGGATGAATGTCTATATTCCTGTGAAGCTTCCTCACGCAGATCTTAATGCACTATCTAGTTGATCGCTAGCTGCTTTCGTTCGCTGTGCAGCGATCAGGCAAAAAAAACGCCACTACTGCGCATGCGGCGCAATGCGCACGCGCGCCATACTATTACAACGAACATTGTAGTTTCACACAGGGTCAGGCAAAGCTTTTCAGTCGCACTGCTGGCCGCAGAGTGATTGACAGATAGAGGGCGTTTCTGCGTGTCAACTGACCGTTTTCGGGGAGTGTTCGAAAAAATGCAGGCGTGCCAGGAAAAACGCAGGTGTGGCTGGGCGAACGCAGGGCGTGTTCATGACGTCAAAACAGGAACTGAACAGTCTGAAGTGATCGCAAGCGCTGAGTAGGTCTGAAGCTACTCTGAAACTGCACAAAATAATTATGTAGCCGCTCTGCGATCCTTTCGTTCACACTTCTGCTAAGCTCAAATACACTCCCAGTGGGAGGCAGCATAGCGTTTGCACGGCTGCTAAAAACTGTTAGCGAGCGAACAACTCGGACTGACCCCCTATGTAAGCGTAATTAGGTTCTGATTTTCTTTATTCCCTTTTTGTTTATTGAGACTGCTAGTAACCTGTATATCCTTTCTAAACTACTTATATTTTTTGTAATCTTTTTACCCTTGCAAATTATAATAAAAATATAATTAGATCTGACTGCTGTGTTCTTGAACCCAAGTCAAGCCAAGTGAAGTACGTTACCTATGGTTTTCATGAGATATTGAGATTGGTGGTTACAGGTAAAGCTAAAGACGCCTGCAACGTACGTAATACGTTGAAAAGTCTTTGCTGGTGGCAACGGAGATTTGCACGGCGCTGGTGCAACTCTCGGATTGGTGTATCCGTAGAGTGGGGCAGCCTGGGTCCGTGCCAAAGTGGTGTCAGCGTGACAGTTACCTTTTTTTTTTAAATATGCTGAGACCTCTGCCGTTCCTGGCTGCAGCTCTCTGCATGGGAAATTTTGAACATTTAAGACTGTCTCTGTGTGCCTCCAACGATCAAGATGTGTGTAGGGACAGAACAGGTTACGTCTCTGACTGCTCTGAGCCCTGTACCCTATCCCACCCCCAGTCCCATCCCATGCCATCTGCGTTACAGGGGTATTGTGCATGTGCAAGTTATTTGACAATTTTTTTCCATCGAAAGTTTAGATGGCAGAAGTCCAGCCATCATTTGATCTACGAACACTAACAGGATTCTACAAGCCTTACAGGAGCCGTAACACCTAATTAGTGCTGGTACAGAAGAAGAGAGAACACTGGGAAGGAGAGGTCCCTTTTTAATTTCGGTTTTGCTAAGCTTAATTAACATTTTCACTCTGGACTGGTTGTCTGCTTATTGAGGGGATACCAGTTCACCTCCTTCTGTAAAGTGAGAGAGTGGTTTGCCCATGTAGTGCTAGTTGTAGCAGTCAGTGACAAACCATACCTCCCAACTGTCCCGATTTTCTCGGGACTGTCCCGCTGTCCCACCCACGGGCCGCAGTGTCCCGCGGTGGGTGGGCAGTTGGGAGGCTCTGTCACCCGCTGCCCTGCTTAGCAGAGCAGCGGTGAATAGACGCTGTGCGCCCCCCACGCCCCCTTTTACATAGGCCACACCCCCTTTTTGGGAGCGCGCGCGACTTCGCCGCGCGTGTGTCCCTCCTGACAAAGTTGGGAGGTATGACAAACTATCTAAAAAAAAACACATAACAGATTCCCATTGAGGTCCTGCATTAATTATGTCTGCGTACAGCAGCTGTCCTAGAGATAAGATAAAGCTTCCTGTTATGAACGATCTCCAAACAACTGAATAACATAGAAACATAGAATGTGACGGCAGATAAGAACCACTTGGCCCATCTAGTCTGCCCCTTTTTTTTTATCCTTTAGGCAATCTCAACCTTGTTTGAACCTTAATTCTTTGTAAGGATATTAATATGCCTATCCCAAGCATGTTTAACTTGCTCTACAGTCTTAGGTGGGCATTCCGAGTTGATCGCAGCCAGCAACTTTTTGCTGCTGGTGCGATCAATAGTCCACGCCTATGGGGGAGTGTATTTTAGCTTAGCAGGGCTGCGACCGCTTGTGCAGCCCTGCTAAGCTAAAAAAGTTTCAAGCAAAACTAGACTAGCCCTGGACATACTTACCCTGTGTGATGGATCCAGCGATGATGGGGCCGGCTTTGACGTCACTCCTCCGCCCTCCGTTCTGCTGGACACGCCTGCGTTATACTCACCACTCCCCGAAATCGTCTACAAACGGTCCGGATCCGCCCTGGCACGCCTCCTTCCTGTCAATCTTCTTTGCGGTTCATCCTGCGACCGCTTTCTTCTTTAGACGCGGCGTAAACCGGAGACCTCTGTCGCCCAGCAACATCACGCACAGCGGCCGCCGCGCATTCTGCACCCGTTGGCACCGCAGCGATAAACCGCTGCGTGCGAACGGGTCGGAATGATCCCCTTAGCCTCTACCACCTCTGATGGGACAATAGACTGTACTTGTCATTCTCAGGGGGATATCCTATTAGGCCCGGTAAAACATTGGGTGCGAAAAATTTATGTTTTTCGTGATTTTTCCCAATGTTTCACCAATATTTCTTTACAGGCTATCCAGATTGATCGCCTGTAAAAAAATACCTTTTCTCCCAAAAACACACAGGTTCAGTGAGACCTGTGTGTTTTCGGTAGAAACAGCCCTGTTTTCGCACGGAAATGGGGCTGTTTCTGGGGATTTGGTTTCGCTGCCATAGGCAGGCGAAACAAAGTCCCCGATGGGCGGGACAACCTGCAGCATCCCATACGTGCTGCAGCAGCAGGCTGGGACTGCAGGCCCCCAGGAGCTGTCCTGGGTGCGGTGACCCCCGGCAGAGAAGCGGAGGCAGCGCAGTGACCGCATCTCCCCTCTCCTTTGCCCCAGTCAGTGGTCATATGACAGGTGAGCGGCCATGTGACCAGGGGAGCCTGAGGAGCAGCGCTGCACCGAGCGCTGTCCGGAGCCGGCACACGGTGCAGCTTCAGGTAACCCCCGATAAGCCACCGCTCGTGCTGGCTTATCGGGGGTAATAGGATAGCCCCGGCGGGACAATTAGCCCCAATAAATTACCGGGGCTAATTGCATATCCCCTAAAGTGTCAATTTACAAGAGTTCGATGGGTGACATAGGTATGATACACATTTTATTTAAAACTCTTCAGCGCATTAAGGGGGTTATTCAGGTTTGTTAGCAAACCAAAAAAGCACACGGGAAGCAGTTAGCTTCCCGACAAACGGGATCCCGTCGGTCAATATACCGATGCCAGGATCCCGAAGGAGGACACAATTCCGGCGTCAATATACCGCCGACAAACGGTATGCCGGCATCAAAATACCGCATGGGAAATTTAGGGTTAGGCACCGGGGGGGGGGGGGGGGGGGGGGAGGAGGGGGGGTTAGGCACATAGAAGGGGAGGTTAGGGTTAGGCACCTAGCAGGGAGGGTTAGGTTTAGGCAGTGGCAGGGTCGGACTGGCTCACAGAGGAACAAGGGAAACCACCGGTGGGCCCTACTGCCTGTGAGCCCTCCTCGGGATCAAGTTCCAGAATATCCTAGCGCACTGGATTTATGCATTATACATGCGTTACATTATACTTCACAATAATTTGGTTTATTATATATTTACCAAGGTGCACAGAACATGTACTCTGTAAAGGTTAGCCAAACCTCTGTGGTGTCTGGCCAAGCCCCCACTGGAACCTGGCTACACCTTTAAGCATGGGCCCCTATAGCAGCATTCCCCCGGTAGGCCCTTCATGCCCCAGTCCGACACTGGGCAGCGGGGTAGGGAGGGTTAGAGTTAAGCACCGGGGAGGGAGGGTTGGGGTTAGGCACATAGAAGGGGAGTTAGGGTTAGGCACCTAGCAGGGAGGGTTAGGTTTAGGCAGTGGGGTAGGGAGGGTTAGGGTTAGGCACCACCAGGGAGGGTTAGGGTTAGGCACCGGGGGGGAGGGTTAGGGTTAGGCACATAGAAGGGGAGGTTAGGGTTAGGCACCTAGCAGGGAGGGTAGAAATTTGTAACAAAGCACTTGAAACTATGTGTAAAACATGTGCATGAATTGTAACCATTAACATGTAAAAGACTAGTGCAATACCTGAAAAATAAAAAGAGTTAGGTAATGTTTACAGCCCTTTTTATAATTTAGTGCTGCGGTTTCCTGATGTTATTGCTGAGGTTCCATATATGCTGTGTAAATGGAGGTGGGTATAGATATAGTCCCGGTCACCTATCTATCCCTATGCTACCAACCTTAACCAGGTGGTGAAGATCGTCTGCTTCCGTTCCCCTCCGGCTGGTTCCCTCGCTTTGTCCTCCTGCTCTCTCCGGCCACCAACGCGTTTCAGGCTACAAGCCCTTAATCATGGATCCATGATTAAGGGCTTGTAGCCTGAAACGCGTTGGAGGAAGCACTGATTACAGACTCCAAGAAAAGACCTAAATTATTTCCATCTGCATACACCAGCACGCTGCTGGGTTCTCGTTAAGCCGCTGCACGGACCGGGACAACAGTCTCATAGCGCCACACAGCGCATGAGCATAGCCGCCGGAGAGAGCAGGAGGACGGAGCGGGGGAACCAGCCGCCGCACGGACCAGCCGCCGTCCCCCTCGCAGAGCCAGAAGACAGAAGCCGGCGGATGAAGCAAGAAGACGTCAAAATCGGCGGCAGAAGACTCTTGTCTTCACATGAGGTAGCGCACAGCACTGCAGCTGTGCGCTATTGCGCCCACACTAACCCACACACTCCGGTCACTGTAGGGTGCAGGGCGCAGGGGGGGGCGCCCTGGGCAGCAATTTGAGTACCTCCTGGCAAAAGCAGCATATATACAGCTGGGCACTGTATATATGCATGAGCCCCCGCCATTTTTTACACCAAATCGCGGGACAGAAGCCCGCCGCTTAGGGGGCGGGGCTTCTTCCTCAGCACTCACCAGCGCCATTTTCTCTCCACAGCTCCGCTGAGAGGAAGCTCCCCAGGCTCTCCCCTGCAGACTCACGGTAGAAAAAGGGTAAAAAGAGAGGGGGGGGGCACATAAATTTAGCGCAATAATCATATATACAGCAGCTACTGGGTAAACACTAAGTTACTGTGTGATTCCTGGGTCATATAGAGCTGGGGTGTGTGCTGGCATACTCTCTCTCTGTCTCTCCAAAAGGCCTTGTGGGGGTCCTGTCCTCATATAGAGCATCCCCTGTGTGTGTGGTGTGTCGGTACGCTTGTGTCGACATATTTGACGAGGAGCGCTATGTGGAGGCAGAGCAGGTGCAGATGAATGAGGTGTCCCTGCCGACGGTGCCGACACCTGATTGGATGGATATGTGGAAGGTGTTAAATGATAATGTAAACTCCTTGCATAAAAGGTTGGATAAAGCTGATGCCTTGGGACAGTCGGGGTCTCAGCCCATGCCTGATCCTACAGCGCAGAGGCCGTCAGGGTCTCAGAAGCGCCCACTATCCCAAATTGTTGACACAGATATCGACACGGATTCTGACTCCAGTGTTGATGGCGATGATGCAAAATTGCAGCCTAAAATGGCTAAAGCCATCCGCTACATGATTATAGCAATGAAGGATGTTTTGCACATATCAGAGGTAAACCCTGTCCCTGACAAGAGGGTTTATATGTTTGGGGAGAAAAAGCAAGAGGTGACTTTTCCCCCTTCACATGAGTTAAATGAGTTATGTGAAAAAGCGTGGGATTCTCCTGATAGGAAAGTGCTGATTTACGCTTTTGACTCATTTCATACTAAATCTACACCCCTTGAGCCGACACTGCTTTTCTCACCTGCATTTCTGCAATTCTTCTGCTCGGATTCCCTTACAGTCTCCTCTCCTACTTCCACTTTCCCTCAACCTATTTACCTACTTAACACTATGTCAAGGCTTTCTTATACTCCCCACATCACTCAGTGTCTACCTAATAATGTATCTTTATCCTTCCCCCCTAGTCTCCTACACCTCCTCCTCTCTCCCCTCCTCTGTCTTCCCTCCATCCCTCTGTTTCCTTCCCCCACCTTTCCTGTTACCCCACTTTCATTCACCTCTACCCCATGGTCCTGCTACCCCACAACTCAGCCCTGCTCCCTCTCTCCCTTCCCTGTCACCTCCTCACACCCCCATCCACATCACACTGACCTCCCTCCCTGCCCACCTCCTGCAGTTTCCCCTCCTAGCTCAGGCACCCGTACCATCACTACTCTCTCATCATCCCTGCCCTCAAAGTTAATCCCACCTCATCGCTACAGCAACCCTGAAAATCTCATTCACATCTCTCCCACAAACTCATACCCCCTATCCTGTGCCCTCTGGAATGCCAGATCTGTTTGTAACAAACTGGTCCCCACTCATGACCTTTTCATTTCCAACTCCCTATACCTACTAGCCATCACTGAAACTTGGATTACGCCCTCTGACACTACTTCTGCTGCTGCTCTCTCTGCTGGGGGCCTCACATTCACACACACACCCCGACCTGGGGGTCGCCATGGGGGTGGTGTTGGGGTCCTTTTACCTTCTAGTTACTCCTACCAACTCATACCACCAGAACCATCCCTTATATTCTCTACATTTGAGGTCCACGCCATACGCCTCTTCCAACCAGTCCATCTTAGAGTAGCTGTCATTTACCGCCCCCCTGGCACTGCTTCCAAATTCATCGACAACTTTGCTTCCTGGCTTCCTCACTTCCTCTCTTCTGACATTCCCACCATTATCCTAGGCGATTTCAACATCCCTATTGACATCCCCACACAATCCCCTGCCTCTAAACTCCTTAACCTCACCTCTTCACTTGGTCTCTCCCAGTGGACCTCCTCACCCTCCCATGTGAATGGGAGCTCACTGGATCTGGTCTTCACTCACCGCTGTGATATTTCTGATTTTTTACAATTCCCCATTTCCCCTCTCTGACCACCACCTGCTCTCCTTTAACCTATCTCTGTCGACTTCCCCATCTCTACCTCCTAAGGCTACCATCACTAAGCGTAACATTGAAGCTATTGACACCACATTCCTTTCCTCCCTGTTTGACTCACTTCTCTCTCCTATTCTCTCTCTCTCTCATGCCCTGAACAAGCCACTTCCACATACAATGCTTCCCTTACTTCTGCTCTTGACTCTGTTGCTCCACCAACCACTATTCACCCTCGCAAATTAACACCTCAACCCTGGCACACCAAATGCACCAGATATCTGCAAAAATGCTCACGTACTGCTGAGCGACACTGGAGGAAATCACGCTCTAAGGCAGACTTCCTCCATTTCAAACTTATGCTCTCATCCTTCAGTACTGCCCTTTCTCTTGCTAAACAGTCATACTTCAAGAACCTCATCTCCTCCCAGTCTTCCAACCCCCGGTGCCTCTTTGCCACTCTCAACTCACTCCTCTGCCCACCTCCACCTCGTCTCCCTTCCTCACTCTCTGCTCTTGACTTTGCCACTTACTTCACATCCAAAATTTACTCCATACGTCAGGACATCACATCACACCAGACCATCAGTAACCAGCCTTCTCCCATCCCTTACCAACCCTCCCCATCCCTCGCACCAACTCTGTCATCTTTCTCCCATGCATCTGGAGAGGAAGTCATGGCCCTCATTCGTTCCTGTCCCCTCACCACCTCCCCACTTGACCCTATCCCTTCCCGCCTCCTCCGCTACCTCTCTTCTTCTGCTTGTTCCCATCTTTCCCACCTTCTCAATCTTTCCATCTCATCAGGCACTGTCCCCTCTGCCTTCAAGCACGCACTCATCTCTCCTATTCTTAAAAATCCTACCCTTGATCCAAACACTCTCTCCAACTACCGACCCATCTCTCTCCTCCCTTTTGCCTCCAAACTCCTTGAGCGTATTGTCTACAACCGCCTTACTTCCTTTCTTTCCTCCCTCACACTCACTGCTTGACCCATTCCAATCTGGCTTCCGTCCTCTCCACTCCACTGAAACTGCCCTTACAAAAGTATGCAATGACCTCCATGCTGCTAAATCTAAGGGACACTACTCTCTACTTATTCTACTTGATCTCTCTGCTGCTTTTGACACTGTGGACCATCCTCTCCTACTGCAAATCCTTCACTTCATTGGTCTGCGTGACACTGCCCTCTCTTGGTTGTCGTCCTACCTTTCTGACCATTCATTCTCTGTCTCCTCTCATGACTCCACCTCCCCCTCACTTCCACTAACTGTAGGGGTACCCCAAGGTTCTGTCCTTGGTCCTCTTCTCTTCTCTCTCTATACGTCCTCACTAGGTAAGCTCATTAGTTCTTTTGGTTTCCAATATCATCTCTATGCTGATGACACTCAAATATATCTTTCCTCTCCAGACCTCTCCCCTACTCTCCTCACTCGTATCTCCAACTGTCTCTCTGCTATCTCTTCCTGGATGTCCCAGCGCTTTCTTAAGCTTAACATGTCTAAGACCGAGCTGATCATCTTCCCTCCCTCCCGCATAACCTCACCTCCTACAATCTCATTATCTATTGATGGCACTACTATCTCCTCTACCCCCCAAGTGCGCTGTCTTGGAGTAATCCTTGACTTCTCCCTCTCCTTCAAACCACACATTCAGCACCTCTCACAAACCTGCCGTTTTCATCTAAAAAATATTTCCAGGATCAGACCCTTTCTGACCCAGGATGCTACTAAGACTCTTATCCACTCACTGGTCATCTCCAGACTGGACTACTGTAATCTCCTCCTGACTGGCATTCCTGACAAATACCTCTCTCCACTCCAATCTATCCTCAATGCTGCTGCCCGGCTCATTTTCCTCACCAAATGCACTACGTCCACCTCTCCTCTCTTACTAGACCTTCACTGGCTCCCCTTCCCTTTCAGAATCCATTTCAAGCTTCTCACACTTGCTTACAAAGCCCTCACCCACTCCTCTCCCATCTACATCTCTGATCTTATCTCGCTTTACACTCCCACCCGTCCTCTTCGCTCTGCTAATGCTCGCCGACTCTCCTGCCTACGGATTACTTCCTCCCACTCCTACCTCCAAGATTTTTCACGTGCTGCACCACTTCTCTGGAATTCCCTACCTCTCCCCCTCAGACTCTCCACCTCTCTACAAAACTTCAAACGGGCTCTCAAGACCCACTTCTTCACCAAACCCAGCCAAATCTCATCCTAAACCTCTGTTCCACGCTCTCTATGTACCCCATCTGTCTCACCCCTGTCTGTCTACCCCTCCCCTTTAGAATGTAAGCTCTCACGAGCAGGGCCCTCTTCCCTCATGTGCTTACCCTTTTCTTACTTTAATAATCTTCAGCTGCACCAAATCCAGCAGTCTTCTGCCACCTGATACTTATTCCAGTGTCATCTGCTGATGTAGCTATGTTTATTTACCCTGTACTTGTCCTATATTGTCGTCAACTGTAAGTTGCTGTTTTCCTGTTTGATTATTTGTTTATGTACTCTGTAATTGGGCGCTGCGGAACCCTTGTGGTGCCATATAAATAAAGGATAATAATAATAATAAAGGCGTACCCTTTCCCGCCAACGGACAGGATGCGCTGGGAATCCTCCCCTAGGGTAGACAAAGCTCTGACACGCTTATCTAAGAAGGTGGCCCTGCCGTCACAGGATACGGCCTCCCTAAAGGATCCTGCGGATAGGAAGCAGGAGGGTATCCTGAAGTCTGTGTATACACATTCAGGTACTCTGCTGAGGCCGGCAATTGCGTCGGCCTGGATGTGTAGTGCTGTAGCAGCATGGACAGATACTCTGTCTGAGGAACTGGATACCTTGGACAAGGATACTATTTTACTAACCCTGGGGCATATAAAAGACGCTGTCCTATATATGAGGGATGCCCAGAGGGACATTTGCCTACTGGGCTCTAGAATAAATGCAATGTTGATTTCTGCCAGAAGGGTCCTGTGGACTCGGCAATGGACAGGTGATGCCGACTCTAAAAAACACATGGAGGTTTTACCTTATAAGGGTGAGGAATTGTTTGGGGACGGTCTCTCGGACCTAGTTTCCACAGCTACGGCTGGGAAGTCTAATTTTTTTACCATATATTCCCTCACAGCCTAAGAAAGCGCCGTATTACCAAATGCAGTCCTTTCGTTCACAAAAGCGCAAGAAAGTCAGAGGTGCATCCTTTCTTGCCAGAGGCAGGGGTAGAGGAAAGAAGCTGCACCATACAGCTAGTTCCCAGGAACAGAAGTCCTCCCCGGCTTCCACTAAGTCCACCGCATGACGCTGGGGCTCCACAGGTGGAGCCGGGAGCGGTGGGGGCGCGTCTCCAAAATTTCAGCCACCAGTGGGTTCGCTCACAGGTGGATCCCTGGGCTATACAGATTGTGTCTCAGGGATACAAGCTGGAATTCGAAGTGATGCCCCCTCACCGTTACCTCAAATCGGCCCTGCCAGCTTCCCCCATGGAAAGGGAGGTAGTGTTAGCGGCAATTCACAAGTTATATCTCCAGCAGGTGGTGGTAAAGGTTCCCCTCCTTCAACAGGGGAAGGGTTACTATTCCACAATGTTTGTGGTACCGAAACCGGACGGTTCGGTCAGACCCATATTGAATTTAAAGTCTCTGAACATTTATCTGAAAAGATTCAAGTTCAAAATGGAATCGCTCAGAGCGGTCATTGCAAGCCTGGAAGAGGGGGATTTTATGGTGTCTCTGGACATCAAGGATGCTTACTTGCATGTCCCCATTTATCCACCTCATCAGGAGTACCTCAGATTTGTGGTACAGGACTGTCATTACCAATTCCAGACGTTGCCGTTTGGTCTGTCCACGGCACCGAGAATATTTACCAAGGTAATGGCGGAAATGATGGTGCTCCTTCGAAAGCAAGGAGTTACAATTATCCCATACTTGGACGATCTCCTCATAAAGGAGAGGTCCAGAGAGCAGTTGCTGATCAGCGTAGCACACTCTCAGGAAGTGTTGCAACAGCACGGCTGGATTCTGAATATTCCAAAGTCGCAGCTGATTCCTACGACGCGTCTGCCCTTCCTGGGCATGATTCTGGACACAGACCAGAAGAAGGTTTTTCTCCGGGCGGAGAAGGCTCAGGAGCTCGTGACTCTGGTCAGAGAACTCCTAAAACCAAAACAGGTGTCGGTGCATCACTGCACGCGAGTCCTGGGAAAGATGGTGGCGTCATACGAAGCCATTCCCTTCGGCAGGTTCCATGCGAGGATCTTTCAGTGGGATCTGTTGGACAAGTGGTCCGGATCGCCTCTTCAGATGCATCGGCTGATCACCCTATCCCCCAGGGCCAGGGTGTCTCTTCTGTGGTGGCTGCAGAGTGCTTACCTTCTCGAGGGCCGCAGGTTCGGCATACAGGACTGGGTCCTGGTGACCACGGATGCAAGCCTCCGAGGATGGGGGGCAGTCACTCAGGGAAGAAACTTCCAAGGGCTGTGGTCAAGTCAGGAGGCTTGTCTGCACATCAATATCCTGGAACTAAGGGCCATATACAACGCCCTGAGTCAAGCGGAGCCGCTGCTTCGCAACCAACCGGTGCTGATTCAGTCAGACAACATCACCGCAGTGGCTCATGTAAACCGCCAGGGCGGCACAAGAAGCAGGGTGGCGATGGCGGAAGCCGCCAGGATTCTTCGTTGGGCGGAGAATCACGTGCAAGCACTGTCAGCAGTGTTCATTCCGGGAGTGGACAACTGGGAAGCAGACTTCCTCAGCAGGCACGACCTCCACCCGGGAGAGTGGGGACTTCATCAAGAAGTCTTCACGCAGATTGCAAATCGATGGGAACTGCCACAGGTGGACATGATGGCGTCCCGCCTCAACAAAAAGCTAAAACGGTATTGCGCCAGGTCAAGGGACCCTCAGGCGATAGCTGTGGACGCACTAGTAACACCGTGGGTGTTCCAGTTGGTCTATGTGTTTCCTCCTCTTCCTCTCATACCCAAGGTGCTGAGAATCGTAAGAAAAAGAGGAGTGAGAACAATACTCATTGTTCCGGATTGGCCAAGAAGGACTTGGTACCCGGAACTGCAAGAAATGTTCACAGAGGACCCATGGCCTCTGCCTCTCAGACAGGACCTGTTGCAACAAGGGCCCTGTCTGTTCCAAGACTTACCGCGGGTGCGTTTGACGGCATGGCGGTTGAACGCCGGATCCTAGCGGAAAAAGGCATTCTGGAGGAAGTTATTCCTACGCTAATAAAGGCTAGGAAGGACGTGACAGCTAAGCACTATCACCGTATATGGCGAAAATATGTTGCTTGGTGTGAGGCCAGGAAGGCCCCTACAGAGGAATTCCAGCTGGGCCGGTTCCTGCATTTCCTACAGTCAGGAGTGACTATGGGCTTAAAATTGGGGTCCATAAAGGTCCAGATTTCAGCCCTATCCATTTTCTTTCAAAAAGAACTGGCTTCTCTTCCTGAGGTTCAGACGTTTGTTAAAGGAGTGCTGCATATTCAGCCCCCTTTTGTGCCACCAGTGGCACCTTGGGATCTCAACGTGGTGTTGGGTTTCCTGAAATCCCACTGGTTTGAGCCACTTAAGACCGTGGATCTAAAGTATCTCACGTGGAAAGTGGTCATGCTCTTGGCCTTAGCTTCGGCTAGGCGTGTGTCAGAATTGGCGGCTTTATCATGTAAAAGCCCCTATCTGGTTTTCCATATGGACAGGGCAGAATTACGGACTCGTCCGCAATTTCTGCCGAAGGTGGTGTCATCCTTTCATTTGAACCAACCTATTGTGGTGCCTGCGGCTACTCGTGACTTGGAGGATTCCAAGTTGCTTGATGTAGTCAGGGCTTTGAAGATTTATGTAGCCAGGACGGCTGGAGTCAGGAAAACTGACTCGCTGTTTATCCTGTATGCATCCAACAAACTGGGTGCTCCTGCTTCCAAGCAAACTATTGCTCGCTGGATCTGTAACACGATTCAGCAGGCTCATTCTGCGGCTGGCTTGCCGCATCCAAAATCAGTAAAAGCCCATTCCACAAGGAAAGTGGGCTCTTCTTTGGCGGCTGCCCGAGGGTCTCGGCATTACAGCTTTGCCGAGCTGCTACTTGGTCGGGTTCAAACACTTTTGCAAAATTCTACAAGTTTGATACCCTGGCTGAGGAGGACCTTGTGTTTGCCCATTCGGTGCTGCAGAGTCATCCGCACTCTCCCGCCCGTTTGGGAGCTTTGGTATAATCCCCATGGTCCTTACGGAGTCCCCAGCATCCACTAGGACGTTAGAGAAAATAAGATTTTACTCACCGGTAAATCTATTTCTCGTAGTCCGTAGTGGATGCTGGGCGCCCGTCCCAAGTGCGGATTTTCTGCAATACGTGTATATAGTTATTGCTTGAATAAAGGGTTATGTTATGTTGGCATCCGTTGGTTGATGCTCTGTTGTTGTTCATACTGTTAACTGGGTATGTTATCACAAGTTATACGGTGTGATTGGTGTGGCTGGTATGAGTCTTACCCTGGATTCCAAAATCCTTTCCTTGTAATGTCAGCTCTTCCGGGCACAGTTTCCTTAACTGAGGTCTGGAGGAGGGGCATAGAGGGAGGAGCCAATGCACACCAGTAGTCCTAATTCTTTCTTAGAGTGCCCAGTCTCCTGCGGAGCCCGTCTATTCCCCATGGTCCTTACGGAGTCCCCAGCATCCACTACGGACTACGAGAAATAGATTTACCGGTGAGTAAAATCTTATTATATCTCTCCCCCCCACCCCCCTCCTGCAGTGCACATGGTTTTGCCCATTAGTGTGCATTTTTGGTTTGATAACAAACCTGAATAAGGCCCAATATCAGAGGATGATATGCAAAATGATGTTTCAATAAAATATAAACATCAGAAAATATTTCATATGTGTGTTCTGTTAACGAGGCTCGTTGCATATTTATAGCAATGCTGGATAACTCTATACAACACAGAAATACTTTTAATTTGTTTCCTTTCTAAAAATAGTGTTGAAGTAAAAAAAAATTACATAAAGAGAACATACAAACTACACACATTATGAGTCGCTATACTTGCAAATACGCGCAGCGAGCACAGCAATATATGGTAATGTAGAGATGTGCCCTGTGGGCACATCAGAGGTGCTGTCCCTGGCTGTGGACAGTGCTGGGGCAGCTTGTCTGTCCCCAGCGCTGGGTGTGCGGCGGCGGGTGTCTGGTGCAGGGATCGGATGTTTCCCTGCACCAGGCTGTAGGCGGCGGGTAGCGGCGCGGCGGCGGCGCTTTAAACTTGGCGCCGTTCTGGCCGCCAATCAGAAGCGCCGCCCGCGGCTTTTCGAATCCGGCGCCGTCCGCGAGCCAATCGCGGCTCGCGGGGCGCCAGCCAATCAGAAGCGGGCGCGGCGAGCCAATCGGCGCTCGCCGCGTCACAAGCCCCGCCCCCGGCATCTGACGTCAGACGCCGGGCGGGAGCCGAAGAGGATCAGAAGCGCGCGAAAGAGCGCGGAAGAAGAAGCGGCCGGGACCCAGAGGAGGAAGTCGGCGCGGGAGAGAAGACGACGGCCGCGGAAAGAAGAGCTCCGGTGGCCGCGGAAGAGGCCGGAAGACTCCAGGCCCGGAAAAGAAGATGTCCAGCGGTGGCTGGACTCGGCGAGGCGCCGACGGCGCCGCTGGCCAGGACGGGCCAGCAGCCGAAGATTGAAAAAGAGCGCCGGAGAGGTCACCAGGGGTGGAAAGTAAGAGAGCTGACGAAGCTCCCCCCTGGTGCCTCTCCCAGCGGGTCAGGTAGGCCCTTCTCAGGTGCCCCTGTACCCGCTCCTCCCTAGACCACCGGGTGTTCGGGCATTAGGCCCGTGGGCACAGTCAGGCCCTTCCGGCCTGTGGGCACGTAGTCGGGCCCTCCCGGCCCGTGGGCACATTGTCGGGCTCGTGGCCCTGCTAGCCGGGCGCTAGGCCCGCGGCCACATTTAGTCGCCCGTGTCGCAAGATAGGCCTGTGGGGACATTAGAGGGCATTAGGCCCTAGTGTATTTTGGCCAATTAGGGTAACATAAGGTGACCCTGGGCACCAGGCCCAGGTCACCCAGCGAGGGACGAGTTAGGCGGGCACTAGGCCCGTGGGTAAGGTCGGGCCTCGGGTCCGTGCGCAATTAGGGGGCGCTAGGCCCAATAAATAAGCGGTTCCCCAAAGTGAATAGAGGTGGCACTGGGCACTAGGCCCAATTCACCCCAAGGTGTTTAGACAGGCAGGCCCGCTCGGCCTGAGCCCCTGGAAAGAGAGTACGGGAGGTGGGTGAGCTGTGCGGCCCCCACTACCGGGTGTTCTGAGTCGGGTACCTAAAGGGACAGCACCGTGGTAGTTGCGTGCACTGTGTATCGTGATGTATGTTGTTACCGTGCGGGGCAAAGTATGAGCTGTTAAGTGTGTTTAGTTTTGTTGCACCACACCCACAGAGCTAGTTTGAGGGCTCTGCTGTTGTAGTTAGTATAGGGGTGTGACAGTAGGTTAGAGTTAGGCCCTGCACGGCTGTTTGCTTGTTTGTTTGCCTCCTTACAGGGACCTGTAAGAGAAGAAGACGTTCGCAGTGCGGAACTGACGGTGAGTAGCATCTGTGTGCGTTTGTCCCTTGTCTGTCCCCGAGCGCCAGAATAGGGATTGCTCACGGACGTGAGAATCCCCTTCATCACACTACGTGCGAGAGTGCAAGTGTGTGAAATCTGGGTGGCTGAGGCAGGGCCGGTGCTAGGGTGTTCGGCGCCCTCCTGCAAAATATAAATTTGCGCCCTCCCATACTTTACATGCAGGGCCGGAGGGTTACCATGGCCTCTTGGTCCCCTGAGCTGCAGGAGATCCGTGTAAGCCTATGGATGTGAACTCTCTGCCCATACACACCCTGTGCAGCGCTAGTTACGGCCCTACACACAGACAGTGCCGTAACTAGACATTTTAGCGCTGTGTGCAAGAGAGGGCATTGGCGGCCTCCCTGTATGTAGAACAGGGGCACTGCGCGCCACATGGGCGCGCAAAAAAATTAGGGGGCGTGGCTTCATGGGGAAGGGGTGTGGCCACAAAATAACACCAATACATATTACATATTATAGTAGTCTCCATTATTCAAACTACGCCGCATACACCAGGTAGAGCCCCTTTTACACATTACGGCGGACAGATTTCCCTTTTTACACATTACGGCAGACAGCGCCCCCCTTTTTACACGTTAAGGCAGACAGCATCCCCCTTTTTACACATTATGGTAAACAGCGTCCCCTTTTTACACATTACGGCAGACAGCGTCCCCCTTTTTACACATTACGGCGGACAGAGTCCCCTTCTTACACATTACGGTAGACAGCATCCCCTTTTTACACATTACGGCAGACAGCGTCCCCTTTTTACACATTACGGCAGACAGCATCCCCTTTTTACACATTATGGCAGACAGCGTCCCCCTTTTTACACATTACGGCAGACAGCGTCCCCTTTTTACACATTACGGCAGACAGAGTCCCTTTTTACACATTACGGCAGCAGAGATGAGCAGGTTCGGTTTCTCTGAATCCGAACCCGCCCGAACTTCATGTTTTTTTACACGGGTCCGAGCGACTCGGATCTTCCCGCCTTGCTCGGTTAACCCGAGCGCGCCCGAACGTCATCATCACGCTGTCGGATTCTCGCGAGGCTCGGATTCTATCGCGAGACTCGGATTCTATATAAGGAGCCGCGCGTCGCGGCCATTTTCACACGTGCATTGAGATTGATAGGGAGAGGACGTGGCTGGCGTCCTCTCCGTTTAGAAATTAAAATAGATAGGAGAGTGAGAGTGAGACACTTCATTTACTTACTGGAGCTTAGGAGGAGTTATACTAGTGACTGATGACCAGTGACCTGACCACCAGTGCAGTTTTATAATTTATTATTATTTAATAATCCGTTCTGTTCTTGTTCTCTGCCTGAAAAAAACGATACACAGTGACTCAGTCACACTCACATACCATATCTGTGCTCAGCCCAGTGTGCTGCATCATCTATGTATAATATCTGACTGTGCTCACACAGCTTAATTGTGGGGGAGACTGGGGAGCAGTTATAGGTTATAGCAGGAGCCAGGAGTACATATTAAACAGTGCACACTTTTGCTGCCAGAGTGCCACTGCCAGTGTGACTGACCACTGACCACTGTGACCAGTGACCTGACCACACTGACCACCAGTATAGTATATTGTGATTGAATGTCTGCCTGAAAAAGTACACTCGTCGTGTGACTTGTGTGGTGTTTTTTTATTCTATAAAAATTAAAAAACTCATTCTGCTGACAGACAGTGTCCAGCAGGTCCGTCATTATATAATATATACCTGTCCGGCTGCAGTAGTGATATATATATATTTTTTATATCATTATTTATCATCCAGTCTATACTAGCAGCAGACACAGTACGGTAGTTCACGGCTGTAGCTACCTCTGTGTCGGCACTCGGCAGTCCATCCATAATTGTATACCACCTACCCGTGGTTTTTTTTTTCTTTCTTCTTTATACATACTACATCTCATTATCATCCAGTCTATATTAGCAGCAGACACAGTACAGTACGGTAGTCCACGGCTGTAGCTACCTCTGTGTCGGCACTCGGCAGTCCATCCATAATTGTATACCACCTACCCGTGGTTTTTTTTTTCTTTCTTCTTAATACATACTACATCTCATTATCATCCAGTCTATATTAGCAGCAGACACAGTACAGTACGGTAGTCCACGGCTGTAGCTACCTCTGTGTCGGCACTCGGCAGTCCATCCATAATTGTATACCACCTACCCGTGGTTTTTTTCTTCTTTCTTCTTTATACATACTACATCTCATTATCATCCAGTCTATATTAGCAGCAGACACAGTACAGTACGGTAGTCCACGGCTGTAGCTACCTCTGTGTCGGCACTCGGCAGTCCATCCATAATTGTATACCACCTACCCGTGGTTTTTTTTTCTTTCTTCTTTATACATACTACATCTCATTATCAACCAGTCTATATTAGCAGCAGACACAGTACAGTACGGTAGTCCACGGCTGTAGCTACCTCTGTGTCGGCACTCGGCAGTCCATCCATAATTGTATACCACCTACCCGTGGTTTTTTTTTTCTTTCTTCTTTATACATACTACATCTCATTATCAACCAGTCTATATTAGCAGCAGACACAGTACGGTAGTTCACGGCTGTAGCTACCTCTGTGTCGGCACTCGGCAGTCCATCCATAATTGTATACCACCTACCCGTGTTTTTTTTTTCTTTCTTCTTTATACATACTACATCTCATTATCATCCAGTCTATATTAGCAGCAGACACAGTACAGTACGGTAGTCCACGGCTGTAGCTACCTCTGTGTCGGCACTCGGCAGTCCATCCATAATTGTATACCACCTACCCGTGTTTTTTTTTTTTCTTCTTTATACATACTACATCTCATTATCATCCAGTCTATATTAGCAGCAGACACAGTACAGTACGGTAGTCCACGGCTGTAGCTACCTCTGTGTCGGCACTCGGCAGTCCATCCATAAATTGTATACCACCTACCCGTGGTTTTTTTTTTTCTTTCTTCTTTATACATACTACATCTCATTATCAACCAGTCTATATTAGCAGCAGACACAGTACAGTACGGTAGTCCACGGCTGTAGCTACCTCTGTGTCGGCACTCGGCAGTCCATCCATAATTGTATACCACCTACCCGTGGTTTTTTTTTCTTTCTTCTTTATACATACTACATCTCATTATCATCCAGTCTATATTAGCAGCAGACACAGTACAGTACGGTAGTCCACGGCTGTAGCTACCTCTGTGTCGGCACTCGGCAGTCCATCCATAATTGTATACCACCTACCCGTGTTTTTTTTTTTCTTTCTTCTTTATACATACTACATCTCATTATCAACCAGTCTATATTAGCAGCAGACACAGTACAGTACGGTAGTCCATGGCTGTAGCTACCTCTGTGTCGGCACTCGGCAGTCCATCCATAATTGTATACTAGTATCCATCCATCTCCATTGTTTACCTGAGGTGCCTTTTAGTTGTGCCTATTAAAATATGGAGAACAAAAATGTTGAGGTTCCAAAATTAGGGAAAGATCAAGATCCACTTCCACCTCGTGCTGAAGCTGCTGCCACTAGTCATGGCCGAGACGATGAAATGCCAGCAACGTCGTCTGCCAAGGCCGATGCCCAATGTCATAGTACAGAGCATGTCAAATCCAAAACACCAAATATCAGTAAAAAAAGGACTCCAAAACCTAAAATAAAATTGTCGGAGGAGAAGCGTAAACTTGCCAATATGCCATTTACCACACGGAGTGGCAAGGAACGGCTGAGGCCCTGGCCTATGTTCATGGGTAGTGGTTCAGCTTCACATGAGGATGGAAGCACTCAGCCTCTCGCTAGAAAACTGAAAAGACTCAAGCTGGCAAAAGCACCGCAAAGAACTGTGCGTTCTTCTAAATCCCAAATCCACAAGGAGAGTCCAATTGTGTCGGTTGCGATGCCTGACCTTCCCAACACTGGACGTGAAGAGCATGCGCCTTCCACCATTTGCACGCCCCCTGCAAGTGCTGGAAGGAGCACCCGCAGTCCAGTTCCTGATAGTCAGATTGAAGATGTCAGTGTTGAAGTACACCAGGATGAGGAGGATATGGGTGTTGCTGGCGCTGGGGAGGAAATTGACCAGGAGGATTCTGATGGTGAGGTGGTTTGTTTAAGTCAGGCACCCGGGGAGACACCTGTTGTCCGTGGGAGGAATATGGCCACTGACATGCCTGGTGAAAATACCAAAAAAATCAGCTCTTCGGTGTGGAAGTATTTCAACAGAAATGCGGACAACAGGTGTCAAGCCGTGTGTTGCCTTTGTCAAGCTGTAATAAGTAGGGGTAAGGACGTTAACCACCTCGGAACATCCTCCCTTATACGTCACCTGCAGCGTATTCATAATAAGTCAGTGACAAGTTCAAAAACTTTGGGCGACAGCGGAAGCAGTCCACTGACCAGTAAATCCCTTCCTCTTGTAACCAAGCTCACGCAAACCACCCCACCAACTCCCTCAGTGTCAATTTCCTCCTTCCCCAGGAATGCCAATAGTCCTGCAGGCCATGTCACTGGCAATTCTGACGAGTCCTCTCCTGCCTGGGATTCCTCCGATGCATCCTTGCGTGTAACGCCTACTGCTGCTGGCGCTGCTGTTGTTGCTGCTGGGAGTCGATGGTCATCCCAGAGGGGAAGTCGTAAGCCCACTTGTACTACTTCCAGTAAGCAATTGACTGTTCAACAGTCCTTTGCGAGGAAGATGAAATATCACAGCAGTCATCCTGCTGCAAAGCGGATAACTGAGGCCTTGACAACTATGTTGGTGTTAGACGTGCGTCCGGTATCCGCCGTTAGTTCACAGGGAACTAGACAATTTATTGAGGCAGTGTGCCCCCGTTACCAAATACCATCTAGGTTCCACTTCTCTAGGCAGGCGATACAGAGAATGTACACGGACGTCAGAAAAAGACTCACCAGTGTCCTAAAAAATGCAGTTGTACCCAATGTCCACTTAACCACGGACATGTGGACAAGTGGAGCAGGGCAGGGTCAGGACTATATGACTGTGACAGCCCACTGGGTAGATGTATGGACTCCCGCCGCAAGAACAGCAGCGGCGGCACCAGTAGCAGCATCTCGCAAACGCCAACTCTTTCCTAGGCAGGCTACGCTTTGTATCACCGCTTTCCAGAATACGCACACAGCTGAAAACCTCTTACGGCAACTGAGGAAGATCATCGCGGAATGGCTTACCCCAATTGGACTCTCCTGTGGATTTGTGGCATCGGACAACGCCAGCAATATTGTGTGTGCATTAAATATGGGCAAATTCCAGCACGTCCCATGTTTTGCACATACCTTGAATTTGGTGGTGCAGAATTTTTTAAAAAACGACAGGGGCGTGCAAGAGATGCTGTCGGTGGCCAGAAGAATTGCGGGACACTTTCGGCGTACAGGCACCACGTACAGAAGACTGGAGCACCACCAAAAACTACTGAACCTGCCCTGCCATCATCTGAAGCAAGAAGTGGTAACGAGGTGGAATTCAACCCTCTATATGCTTCAGAGGTTGGAGGAGCAGCAAAAGGCCATTCAAGCCTATACAATTGAGCACGATATAGGAGGTGGAATGCACCTGTCTCAAGCGCAGTGGAGAATGATTTCAACGTTGTGCAAGGTTCTGATGCCCTTTGAACTTGCCACACGTGAAGTCAGTTCAGACACTGCCAGCCTGAGTCAGGTCATTCCCCTCATCAGGCTTTTGCAGAAGAAGCTGGAGACATTGAAGGAGGAGCTAACACGGAGCGATTCCGCTAGGCATGTGGGACTTGTGAATGGAGCCCTTAATTCGCTTAACAAGGATTCACGGGTGGTCAATCTGTTGAAATCAGAGCACTACATTTTGGCCACCGTGCTCGATCCTAGATTTAAAGCCTACCTTGGATCTCTCTTTCCGGCAGACACAAGTCTGCTGGGGTTGAAAGACCTGCTGGTGAGAAAATTGTCAAGTCAAGCGGAACGCGACCTGTCAACATCTCCTCCTTCACATTCTCCCGCAACTGGGGATGCGAGGAAAAGGCTCAGAATTCCGAGCCCACCCGCTGGCGGTGATGCAGGGCAGTCTGGAGCGACTGCTGATGCTGACATCTGGTCCGGACTGAAGGACCTGACAACGATTACGGACATGTCGTCTACTGTCACTGCATATGATTCTCTCAACATTGAAAGAATGGTGGAGGATTATATGAGTGACCGCATCCAAGTAGGCACGTCACACAGTCCGTACTTATACTGGCAGGAAAAAGAGGCAATTTGGAGGCCCTTGCACAAACTGGCTTTATTCTACCTAAGTTGCCCTCCCACAAGTGTGTACTCCGAAAGAGTGTTTAGTGCCGCCGCTCACCTTGTCAGCAATCGGCGTACGAGGTTACATCCAGAAAATGTGGAGAAGATGATGTTCATTAAAATGAATTATAATCAATTCCTCCGCGGAGACATTGACCAGCAGCAATTGCCTCCACAAAGTACACAGGGAGCTGAGATGGTGGATTCCAGTGGGGACGAATTGATAATCTGTGAGGAGGGGGATGTACACGGTGATATATCGGAGGATGATGATGAGGTGGACATCTTGCCTCTGTAGAGCCAGTTTGTGCAAGGAGAGATTAATTGCTTCTTTTTTGGTGGGGGTCCAAACCAACCCGTCATATCAGTCACATTCGTGTGGCAGACCCTGTCACTGAAATGATGGGTTGGTTAAAGTGTGCATGTCCTGTTTATACAACATAAGGGTGGGTGGGAGGGCCCAAGGACAATTCCATCTTGCACCTCTTTTTTCTTTAATTTTTCTTTGCGTCATGTGCTGTTTGGGGAGGGTTTTTTGTAAGGGACATCCTGCGTGACACTGCAGTGACACTCCTAGATGGGCCCGGTGTTTGTGTCGGCCACTAGGGTCGCTTATCTTACTCACACAGCTACCTCATTGCGCCTCTTTTTTTATTTGCGTCATGTGCTGTTTGGGGAGGGTTTTTTGGAAGGGACATCCTGCGTGACACTGCAGTGACACTCCTAGATGGGCCCGGTGTTTGTGTCGGCCACTAGGGTCGCTTATCTTACTCACACAGCTACCTCATTGCGCCTCTTTTTTTCTTTGCGTCATGTGCTGTTTGGGGAGGGTTTTTTGGAAGGGACATCCTGCGTGACACTGCAGTGACACTCCTAGATGGGCCCGGTGTTTGTGTCGGCCACTAGGGTCGCTTATCTTACTCACACAGCTACCTCATTGCGCCTCTTTTTTTCTTTGCGTCATGTGCTGTTTGGGGAGGGTTTTTTGGAAGGGACATCCTGCGTGACACTGCAGTGACACTCCTAGATGGGCCCGGTGTTTGTGTCGGCCACTAGGGTCGCTTATCTTACTCACACAGCTACCTCATTGCGCCTCTTTTTTTCTTTGCGTCATGTGCTGTTTGGGGAGGTTTTTTTGGAAGGGACATCCTGCGTGACACTGCAGTGACACTCCTAGATGGGCCCGGTGTTTGTGTCGGCCACTAGGGTCGCTTATCTTACTCACACAGCTACCTCATTGCGCCTCTTTTTTTCTTTGCGTCATGTGCTGTTTGGGGAGGGTTTTTTGGAAGGGACATCCTGCGTGACACTGCAATGACACTCCTAGATGGGCCCGGTGTTTGTGTCGGCCACTAGGGTCGCTTATCTTACTCACACAGCTACCTCATTGCGCCTCTTTTTTTCTTTGCGTCATGTGCTGTTTGGGGAGGGTTTTTTGGAAGGGACATCCTGCGTGACACTGCAGTGCCACTCCTAGATGGGCCCGGTGTTTGTGTCGGCCACTAGGGTCGCTTATCTTACTCACACAGCTACCTCATTGCGCCTCTTTTTTTCTTTGCGTCATGTGCTGTTTGGGGAGGGTTTTTTGGAAGGGACATCCTGCGTGACACTGCAGTGCCACTCCTAGATGGGCCCGGTGTTTGTGTCGGCCACTAGGGTCGCTTATCTTACTCACACAGCTACCTCATTGCGCCTCTTTTTTTCTTTGCGTCATGTGCTGTTTGGGGAGGGTTTTTTGGAAGGGACATCCTGCGTGACACTGCAGTGCCACTCCTAGATGGGCCCGGTGTTTGTGTCGGCCACTAGGGTCGCTTATCTTACTCACACAGCTACCTCATTGCGCCTCTTTTTTTCTTTGCGTCATGTGCTGTTTGGGGAGGGTTTTTTGGAAGGGACATCCTGCGTGACACTGCAGTGACACTCCTAGATGGGCCCGGTGTTTGTGTCGGCCACTAGGGTCGCTTATCTTACTCACACAGCTACCTCATTGCGCCTCTTTTTTTCTTTGCGTCATGTGCTGTTTGGGGAGGGTTTTTTGGAAGGGACATCCTGCGTGACACTGCAGTGCCACTCCTAGATGGGCCAGGTGTTTGTGTCGGCCACTAGGGTCGCTTAGCTTAGTCATCCAGCGACCTCGGTGCAAATTTTAGGACTAAAAATAATATTGTGAGGTGTGAGGTATTCAGAATAGACTGAAAATGAGTGGAAATGATGGTTTTTGAGGTTAATAATACTTTGGGATCAAAATGACCCCCAAATTCTATGATTTAAGCTGTTTTTTAGGTTTTTTGGAAAAAAACACCCGAATCCAAAACACACCCGAATCCGACAAAAAAAATTCGGTTAGGTTTTGCCAAAACGCGGTCGAACCCAAAACACGGCCGCGGAACCGAACCCAAAACCAAAACACAAAACCCGAAAAATTTCCGGCGCTCATCTCTAGCAGACAGTGTCCCCTTTTTACACATTACGGCAGACAGCGTCCCCTTCTTACACACTACGGCAGACAGCGCCCCCTTTTACACATTACATGCAGACAGCGTCCCCCTTTTTACACATTACGGCGGACAGTGTCCCTTTTTTACACATTACGGCAGACAGTGTCTCCCTTATTACACATTACGGCAAACAGCATCCCCCTTATTACACATTACGGCAGACAGCGTTCCCTTTTTACACATAACGGCTCTGCATACAGATACACACATACATAAATACAGTATATACATAAATACAAACACACACACACACACACACACACACACACACACACACACACACACACACACACACACACACACACACACTTTCTCTCTCACTCTTTTTACATCCACTTACCACAGTTGTGCTGGCCAGATCTTCAATAGCATGATCCTGTGTAGCCCCGCCCCCTTGGTCCGTGTAGCTCCGCCCCTTTTCGGCCGAACGATCACTGACACTCCTCTCTCCCTGTCACAGGGGAGGAGAAGGCTTCATGCTGCCGGCGCTGCTGCAGCTGCCTGTCAGTGTGACAGGGCAGGCGCAGCAGCAGGGGGGGGACAGGACAGCGCTTCAGCTGGGATGCAGAGCAGTGAAGGCGCCTCTCCTGCCCGGCGCCTACCTGCACTGCATCCCTTTGCTGAGCGGGTAGCGCCGCGCCTGGGCTGAGGCTTTGTGCCAGTGATGACCTTTCACCCAACCGGTGAAGGTCGCTGTCACCCCTGGGGTATCCCCTCTTCCGGTGGAAGAAGGGTGAATGCCTCCCTTAAGGTAGACCATTTTCTCCTCAGCTCGTTCGTCGGTCAGCTCCGAGAGGGAATCGCCGTGTCCGGATCCGACTGCAGATTGCCAGGTCCGTTGAAGGTTCCGGTACCTGAAGGTGAGAGAGAGCGGCGCCTGGTGAGTACCGAAACTACACCTGCACGGCAGCAGGCACCACCACACGCTCCGCCGCACCTCTTACAGTAACACACGCATTTACACGGACATGCCACAGAGATGGATTCGACACTTATTTCATACAGTACATAATTATAATAATATCAAGCGCCAGACATCATGATGATTTAAAATTATCTAATGAAGTAATGTCATGAATGTGTATTATTTGAACGAAACAAGATAGACCTGTCATATTTACTATTAAAACAACCAGATTAATGTGTAGATTCATTTGATACTTGTTATTAAGTTGTAGGACATTGCAACACGGAATTATGATTAAATATATAAAAGCTAAAATCACTTTTATTAGAACAATAGATATTCCAAACAGGTAATGAACAGGAAACTCATGCCAGCCCTTTGGATATCTTCAAGGCTGAACCTGATTAGCATATACAAAGGAACTGGTGACTCATCGTGAATCCCTCCCCCAGAAACTAGATAACACATTGATCACACAGGAGCTTAGTTGCTTTTGGGATGAGAGGATGATGGACTTGCTGGCAGATCAGTTCCTGTATTTATTTACAGAGAGAGAGAGAGACATAAGATGCATTGGAGGGAATGGTAATTGTATCGCTGGCCTGTAACTGAAACTGTATGTAATGGCATGTAACTGTATGTAACTGTATGTATTAACTGCTTACTGTGTGAGTTGTAATCATGTAACTATAGGTATACTGTACTTTGTTATATATATTGAATCCTATCCTTTTAATAACAAATATATACATCAATGAGCTTTGGAACTCAGATAATGTGTGGGTGCAGGGCCGGACAGGCCATCTGGCACTTCTGGCAAATGCCAGAAGGGCCGATGGCCAGATGGGCCGGTCTGACTGTCTGCTTGCTTGCCCGAATAGCCCCGCCCCCTTTCAACACTCTCAGCGCCCGGCGCCTATGTCCGGCCGCTGCGCTCTGGAGAAAAGTGCGGCTGATCTCCTCTTCCCTCCCACCTTCCCAGAATGCCAGTGTGAGCGCGACGTCATCGCGCTCGTCCGCATATAATTCTGGGAGCGGCCGCGGTATTGGGAGGGTAGTAAACGAGCGAGGAGCAGCAGCAGCCCCAGCATGGTGGCACGCAGCCACCCACCTGCAAACAAGCACCCAGTCTGCCTGCCTGAGCCCCTGTCCCTGGATCCCGGCCCCAGCAGCAGTACAGCAGACAGACAGCTGCAGCGTCAGCACTGCAGGGAGAGTGCTGTCCTCCTGGCCAGGGTGAGTGTGGGTGTATACATGATGCCCTGGTTGATTCTCACTCTCTCTCTGTCCTCTCTGCTTTCTATTTCTCTCTCAGACCCCACTCTCTCTGTGTCCTCACCCCCTCTCTCTCTTTTTGTCCTCATCCTTCTATCTCTCATTCTCACCCCCTCTCTCTTTTTGTCCTCATCCCTTCTCTCTCTCTCTCTCACCTCTCTTTTGTCCTCACCTCCCTCTCTCTTGTCCTCATCCCTCTCTCGTCATAGCGCACAGCATTCTGGGAGTGGCCGCGGGGAAGAGAAGTCCTAGGAGCAGCAGCACGGTGTTGGGTGATGGCACTACACGCGGCCGCCCACAGGCAGCCCGGCCTGCAGCCTGCCCCCCTGGTGAGGAGACCCATTATCCACACAGTCCTGGATCCCAGCCCAAGCAGCACCACAGCACAGGACCAGCTGCAGCATCAGCATTGCAGGGAGAGTGCTGCCCCCCAGGTGAGTGCAGGTGTATACATGCCTTGGTTGTCTATATTGTCCTCACCACTGTCTCTCTCTCTCTCTCTCATCCTCACCTTTCTCTCTTGTCGTCACCTCTCTCTCGCCCTCACCTCTCTCTCTCAGGTACTGACCCCTCTCTCTTGTCTGCACCTCTCTCTCCTTCGTCCACACCTCTCTCTCTTGTCTTTACTTCTCTCTCGTGACGTCTCTCTCCCTTGTCCTCACCTCACTTTTTCTTGTCCCTACCTCTCTCTCTCTCTCTCAGATCCTGACCTCTCTCCCTCTCTCTCGTCCTCACCTCTCTCTCTCTCTCTCTCTCAGATCCTGACCTCTCTCTCTCTCTCGTCCTCACCTCTCTCTCTCCTCACCTCTCTCTCTCTCTGTCCTCGCCTCTCTCTCTCCCTCTCTCTCTCTCTCTCCTCACCTCTCTCTCTCTGTCCTCACCTCTCTCTCTCTCTCTCATCCACACCTCTCTCTCTCTTGTCTTTACCTCTATCTCGTGACGTCTCTCTCCCTTGTCCTCACCTCACTTTTTCTTGTCCCCACCTCTCTCACTCTCGCTCTCTCTCTCAGATCCTGACCTCTCTCTCTCGTCCTCACCTCTCTCTCTCTGTCCTCACCTCTCTCTCTCACCTCTCTCTTTTGTCCTCACCCCCCCCTCTTGTCCTCACCCCTCTCTCTCTCATCATAGCGCACAGCATTCTGGGAGTGGCTGCGGGGGAGAGAAGTCCTAGGAGCAGCAGCACGGTGTTGGGTGATGGCACTACACGCGGCCGCCCACAAGCAGCCCGGCCTGCAGCCTGCCCCCCTGGTGAGGAGACCCATTATCCACACAGTCCTGGATCCCAGCCCATGCAGCACCACAGCACAGGACCAGCTACAGCATCAGCATTGCAGGGAGAGTGCTGCCCCCCAGGTGAGTGCAGGTGTATACATGCCTTGGCTGTCTATCTTGTCCTCACCACTGTCTCTCTCTCTCTCATCCTCACCTTTCTCTCTTGTCGTCACCTCTCTCTCGCCCTCACCTCTCTCTCTCAGGTACTGACCCCTCTCTCTTGTCTGCACCTCTCTCTCCTTCGTCCACACCTCTCTCTCTTGTCTTTACTTCTCTCTCGTGACGTCTCTCTCCCTTGTCCTCACCTCACTTTTTCTTGTCCCTACCTCTCTCTCTCTCTCTCTCTCTCAGATCCTGACCTCTCTCCCTCTCTCTCGTCCTCACCTCTCTCTCTCTCTCTCTCAGATCCTGACCTCTCTCTCTCGTCCTCACCTCTCTCTCTCTCTCTCTCTGTCCTCACCTCTCTCTCTCTCTCTCTCTCTGTCCTCACCTCTCTCTCTCTCCTCTCTCTCTCTCTCTCCTCACCTTTCTCTCTCTGTCCTCACCTCTCTCTCTCTCTCTCTCAACCTCACCTTTCTCTCTTGCCCTCACCTCTCTCTCGCCCTCACCTCTCTCAGGTTCTGACCTCTCTCTCTTGTCTGCACCTCTCTCTCGTCCACACCTCTCTCTTGTCTTCACCTCTCTCTCATGACGTCTCTCTCCCTTGTCCTCACCTCACTTTTTCTTTTCCCCACCTCTCTCTCTCTCTCTCTCTCTCTCTCTCAGATCCTGACCTCTCTCTCTCTCTCTCTCTCTGTCCTCACCTCTCTCTCTCCTCACCTCTCTTTCTCTCTCTCTGTCCTCACCTCTCTCTCTCTCTGTCCTCACCTCTCTCTCTCTCTCTCTCTCGTCCTCACCTCTCTCCCTCTCGTCCTCACCCCCATCTCTCTCTCTTATCCTCACCTCTCTCTCTCTCTCTCTTGTCCTCACCTCTCTCTCTTGTCCCCACCTCTCTCTCTCTCTCTCTCTTGTCCTCACCTCTCTCTTGACCTTACTTCTCTCTCTCTCTCTCTCTCTATCTCGTTCCCAACTCTCTCTAATCCTTACCTCACTTTCTCTAATCCCCACCTCTCTCATCTTCACCTCTCTCACTCTCTGCCCACACCTCTAGCTCTCTCTTGTCCCCACCTCTCTTTCTCTCTCTCATCCCCACCTATTTCTCTCTCCCCTTCTCTCTCTTGTTGTTCCCACCTCTCTCTCTCTCTCTCTCTTGATGTCCCCACTTCTCTCTCTCTCTCTTGTTCCTACCTCTCTCTTGTCTCCACCTCTCTCTCTCTCTTGTTATCCCCACCCCCCTCTCTCTTGTTGTCCCCTCCCCTCTCTCTCTCTCTCTCTCTCTCTTGTCCCCACCTCTCTCTCTCTTGTCTTCCCCTCTATCCTCCCTCTCTCTATTGTCCCCAGCTCTCTCTCTCTTGTCTCCACATCTCTCTCTTGTCCCCACCTCTATCTCTCTCTCTGTCCTCACCTGTCTCTCTCGTCCTCATCTCTCTCTCTCTCTCTCGTCCTCACCTCTCTTTCTCTCTCATCCTCACCTCTTTCCCTCTCTCTTATCCTCACCCCATCTCTCTCTCTTGTCCTCACATTTCTCTCTCTCTCTTTCTCTTGTCCTCACCTCTCTCTTTCTCTTGTCCTCACCTCTCTCTCTATCTTGTCCTCACCTCTCTCTCTCTCTTGTCCTCACCTCTTTCTCTCTCTTGTCCTCACTTCTTCTTTCTCTGTCAATCTTGTTCCCGACTCTCTCTTATCCTCACCACACTTTCTCTCATCCCCACCTCTCTCTTGTCTTCACCTCTCTTACTCCCTGCCCACACCTCTAGCTCTCTCTCGTCCCCACCTCTCTCTCTCTCTCATCCCCACCTATTTCTCTCCCGCCCCCACTCTCTCTTGTTGTCCCCACTTCTCTCTCTCTTGTTACCCCCACCCTCTCTCTCTTGTCCCCACCTCTCTCTTTCTCTCTCTCTTGTCCCCACCTCTATCTCTCTCTTGTCCCCACCTCTCTATCTCTCTCTTGTCCCCTCCTTTCTCTCTCTCTCTCTCTATCTTGTCTCCACCTCTATCTCTCTCTCTATCATCACCTCTCTCTCTCCTTACCGCTCTCTCTCTCTCATCCTCACCTCTTTCCCTCTCTCTTGTCCTCACCCCCATCTCTCTCTCTCTCTCTTTTCCTCACCCCCTCCCTCTCTCTCTCTCTCTCTCTCTCTCTTGTCCTCACCTCTCTATTTCTCTTGTCCTCACATCTCTCTCTATCTTGTCCTCACCTCTCTCTCTCTTGTCCTCACCGTCCTCACCTCTCTTTCTCTTGACCTCACTTCTTCTTTCTCTCTCTCAATCTCGTTCCCAACTCTCTCTCATCCTCACCACACTTTCTCTCATCCCTACTTCTTGATAAAGCTGATTATCTTTACAGGAATGAAAACTATACCTTAAACACATCTTAAACCTTTAGCCGCTGTGGCCGCTATACTTAATTCACACTACGCACCTTTTACGCTATTAGCGTAAAAGGGTTCCGTAGTGTACGGACTTTGTGTACACACGCCGCGCTGACGGTACAAAGTACTCGCAGCGCATACACACCCAGAGATACACTTTAAACCTTCACAGTAATGCAATGCAATGATATTACACTTTAAACCTTATGCAGCAATGCAGTGTGATGCTATTACACTTTAAACCTTAGCAGGACAATGAGCACACGACACCAATTGTGATTAACCGCTGGGTTCCGACACCACAGTGGATTATTTCTGAAAGGGGGTTTACAATACAAATTATACACTACAATACAAGACAATATATATAACAGAATAATGGCTACAGTCAATGTACATACGTGAGAATATTCGCATGCGCTTCCTGGTCCAGTCCTCCGTAATCAAATAGATAACGTTGTGAGTCTTGTGCCTGGCCGGCCTGCAGCAGGCTTTATTTATACAAGTCTTCCAAAAGCAATACAATGGATACTGTAATCCCTTTGTCCATTGGACACAGGGATGCACTTTTACAGTACAGGAGAGGTCATAGGTTGATTTGAAAAGGTAGGCGATGTCTTTCTCAACTGCTCTTGTGGGTGGTCTCCTCTGGATTCCCGCTGCATACATAATATACAGTAAATACAGTTTATATCTATATTCTGCTTCTGCACATAACTATCCGCAGGAACATGCAATCTTCCGCAGACCAACACCGGAATGTTTCCCTTAAAATACCCTACAGCTGGATACCAAATACCACCTTATAACCTTAGTCTGTCCCCTCTTATCCTGTAAAGGTGAATCCCTTTGTTCTGCAACCATTTAAACAGCTATAACTTTCTGATGTGGTGCAAGGAGTCTATGTGTACATTGTGCACTATTTGGATTAAATATGTAATGTGTTCTGATGGCCCTCCATGCGTACACAAACTCTGCTGTAAATACCCATACCACGCGCCGATGCGCAGGACCGCGGGAGCGACCATACGCAAAGTGCGTACATGTGCACGCACTGCAGAACAAGTGCATGCGCAGTGGGCATGTGTGTGCAGTTTATACGTGCTGTGTGTTCTGCAATATTTTCGACTTTGACAGTCCACCCTTTGGCAGTCACCAATAACTGCCACTATCTAATCACTAAACATAAAAATATCAATATAATATCTACAGACGATTGGATGGTCGGAGGAGAGTTGTAGGCGGGAAATGTAGGACCTAGTGGGATAGTAAAAAACATGTATGTATAAATCCATGTCTGAGGGGCATGTATCATCGTGCTGTATATGTTTTAGATAAGCTTCGAGGTATTGCGAAATATACATTAAATCCTTCTTATCCCGTATTAAGGGTCTGTAAGTGGGCTGACAAACACTACCGAGCTCTTTTCAGCTTCTTGTTCCAACAAATGGGGTGCACATTTAGTTTATGATACGTGGAGGGGGAACATATGTGAGTGCTAATATCTGTGGATATCACCTGTCGACTATGTGTGTCGTTAACTGAAGGTTGTAGAGATGAAGATAAAACACATATCTAAAATACAATTACATAACATTTTCATAAACATTCTTGGGTAGGGCTGATGTCTTTTTCCGGATGGGTGTATCTGGGCAGAGGGGGAGACAAAGGAAAAACGGGTGAAAGAAACAGGCCATGGAATTCATTTGCAATCCTTATCATAACACTGTCTCTATGGATGGGTCATAAATTAAATCTGCTGCTATAACAATGCCCTTGCTCCTTAAACTCATCAAATTTGTGCCGTGCTTGCGCCGCGTCAGAATTCAAACACACCTAAATATCAAGCTAATAATTATGACGACTCCCAGGATACAAAGTAGAAACTTCCCTACACTCATAATAACATTTTTAGCCCACTCTCCTAATCCTGAGAACCAATTTCGTGGGTTCAACCATGAGACCCAGCCGGTCAGCTCATTATCCACAGCGGTCAGGGTAAGGTTGTGTCTCCTCCGGAGCTCCCATTTCAACTGCAATATATCATCCATCTTGTGATCGATAATCTCTGTGGGGTTGTCAGTGCTGTTTGTAATATACGTACAGCACTCCACACCAT
Source organism: Pseudophryne corroboree (assembly GCF_028390025.1). Classification (NCBI taxonomy): domain Eukaryota; kingdom Metazoa; phylum Chordata; class Amphibia; order Anura; family Myobatrachidae; genus Pseudophryne; species Pseudophryne corroboree. Next base: position 873,979,046 of record NC_086447.1, read on the forward strand.
ACTGAGTTGCCAAAGTGACACAGTACCCACCCGTCACGGCTGTGATATAATTAAGGACCATCCTGTGCTGGATCAGTTCCGCCTTGTAAGCTTGTAACTCCCTACCCGTATACCTGAAGGTGTCATCATACATCTCAGTGATATTATCTATCTGTTAAGATTCCCGTACTCCAGACCAGATGAGATCTTATGGCAGAGGTCTGAGTACTGGAAAGATATGCTGGTTACGGGAGCAGGAAAGCCTAGTAACCCCTGGTGCCCTAACTCCGTTGTCTCGCCCGTGTTATCAGAAATCCCCTGCGAGACTATGGTTGCTTGAGCCCATGGCAGCCGCGTTCGAAGGGCGGATTATGTCTGCCCAACCCCGATGCCCCCTCAGGTCTTAATGGGAGACAAAGGGAAATCCGAGACAGGGTGATAACAAGGGGCCCTCTGACTAAGCAACCAGACCAGGGGTTACAAGCTATCTAACTTAACCAAAAGTATGTGCGGACAAACCGCCAGGGAAAAGGACAACCAAAGATCCACTGATCCGTTACTCCTATCCAGCACCGCTGGATACCAGAGTGGACTAGTGGGAGCGGAATCCTCCGCAAAAGCTCCGGAACACAATAAAACTAAATAATAAATAGTAAGCGGTCAAGCCGCAACACACGGCTACGCCGCGACTCACGAACACCACAGGATGTTAAAGGTGCTCGGTAGGACTCCAGGAAAGATGACAAATTCCGAGTACTGGATCACTGAGGACAGGAACAACCGGATGGAGCAGGACTGGAAACTCTCTGTAACAGACACAGCAACAGGAAGCTAACACCGACGTCTGTGAGAAGTCCTGAGAGTGCTTTTATTTAGAACCCCTCCAATCCGGATCCAGACAGGGTAATGTTAATTATGCCGTGCAGCTGCATGCTGCACGGCCAGGATGCAATTTGACCTGATTCATTAGACCTAGCAATGGGGAACGCGGTCCGACAGTGGCGTCCCCGTTGCTATGGTCAGAGCGGCTCCGTGCGCCCGGCGTCTAGCGTTGCTAGGGAGCCGGCGGCTGTCTGCCTGCGGCGTCCCTAGTTGCTAGGCACCGGGCCGCACTGACGGGCGGACCCTCGGCGCCTTACAGTACCCCCCCTTGAGAAGGGGTCAAGGAACCCCTAAGGCCAGGCTTCTGAGGAAATTCTCGAAAAAACGCCCTTTTGAGCCTCGGGGCATGGAGATCCTCATCCAGGACCCAAGACCTTTCCTCTGGACCATAACCTCTCCAATGCACCAAAAAATAAAGCCGACCCCGGGACAACTTGGAATCGAGAACCTTCTCCACTAAGAACTCCTGCTGACCCTGTACGTCTATTGGTGATTTCCCCTGAGCGATCTTGCGAGGAAATTTACTGGACGAAACATAAGGTTTTAACAAGGAGCAATGGAAGGTATTTCCGATCCGTAAAGTTTTTGGTAACCGTAACCGGAAAGCCACTGGATTGACTTTTTTGATAATTTGAAATGGTCCAATAAATTTAGGACCCAATCTGGCTGAGGTTTGTCGAAGTTTAATGTTGCGAGTCGACAACCATACCCTATCTCCAACTTTGAAAGTGCACGGCCGCCGGAGCCTGTCAGAAAATTTTTTCTCCCGAAATGCCGCTTTTCTGAGAGCCAGGTGCACTTTTCTCCAAATGAGTTTGAGATGAGAGGTCAAGGTCAGTGAGGAGACAGAGGAATGTTGAAAAAAGGAATTAGCTCTAGGGTGAAAACCAAAAACTGTAAAAAATGGAGATACATTGGTGGAGGAATGACAGGCATTGTTGTAAGCAAACTCTGCTAACGGAAGAAACTCAGACCAGTCATTTTGGAGTTTGGCCGAGTACAAACGCAAATATTGTTTTAATGATTGATTGACTCGCTCAGTCTGCCCGTTGGATTGGGGATGGTAGCCAGACGTTAAAGATAATTTCATCTTCAATGAGGCACAAAAAGACTTCCAAAATTGTGCAATGAATTGTGGACCCCGATCAGAAACAATATCAGTGGGTAACCCATGGAGTCTGAAAACATGGCGGAGGAACAAGACTGCCAATCCCTGGGCAGATGGCAATCGGGGAAGAGCAATAAAATGGGCCATTTTGCTAAAACGGTCCACTACCACCCATATGACTCGGCATCCGGCTGACAGAGGGAGGTCCACCACAAAATCCATGGAAATATGAGACCATGGCCTAAGAGGAACATTCAAGGGCATAAGTTGACCGATAGGCAAGGAACGGGGAACCTTATGCTGTGCACAGACCTGACAAGAAAAAACAAACTCCTTAATGTCTTTGGAAAGACCAGGCCACCATACCGAGCGGGAAACTAATTCAAAAGTCTTAGCGATCCCCGGATGCCCGGCAACTTTGCTATCGTGAAACTCTGTCAAAACCGTTGCTCTCAAAAACTCGGGGACATAAAGACGACCAGCAGGAGTATTACCAGGAGCTTGATGTTGAAGCTGCTTCAACTGGGTAAATAAATCTTGTGTGAGGCCTGCCCGAATGACTGAAGACGGAAGTATGGGAGTAACAGGACTGTTGTCTTGAACTGGAAGAAAACTGCGTGATAGGGCATCTGCCTTGGTATTCTTGGAACCTGGCCTGAAGGTGATAATGAACTTGAAACGAGTAAAAAATAAAGCCCAACGAGCTTGCCGGGCATTCAGCCGTTTGGCTGATTCAATGTATTGAAGATTTTTGTGATCAGTCAAAACTGAAATGATATGAGTGGCTCCTTCAAGCCAATGCCTCCACTCCTCAAAAGCCCATTTAATAGCCAGTAATTCCCGGTTACCAACATCGTAGTTGGATTCAGCAGATGAGAATTTCCTGGACATGAAGGCACAAGGATGTAATTCTAGGGAATCCGGATCCTTCTGAGACAGGATAGCCCCTACTCCAACCTCCGAGGCATCGACCTCAACAATGAAAGGCAATTCTGGGTTGGGATGTCTGAGGACAGGGGCTGAGACAAAGGCTTGTTTCAAGGCCTGAAAAGATAACTCCGCATCACGTGACCAGTTGGTAGGATCTGCTCCCTTCTTAGTCAGTGCCACAATGGGAGCAACTAGGTCAGAGAAAGAGTGAATAAATCTTCTATAGTAATTTGCAAACCCTAAAAAGCGCTGAATTGCTTTTAAATTGGTGGGTTGTGCCCAACTAAGGATGGCTTGGAGCTTCTTTGGTTCCATACAGAATCCCCGAGGGGAAATAATGTACCCTAAAAAGGATACCTCCGTGACATGAAATTCACACTTCTCCAGCTTGGCATATAGGTGATTTTCACGTAATTTTTTTAGAACCTGACGCACCTGGGTAACATGTTGTTCTATAGAGTCAGAATATATCAAAATATCGTCTAAGTAGACTACAACGAATTTTCCAAGAAATTCACGGAGCACATCGTTAATGAGATCCTGGAAAACTGCCGGAGCGTTGGACAGGCCGAATGGCATAACCAGATACTCATAGTGGCCTGACTGAGTACTGAATGCCGTTTTCCACTCATCCCCTGACTTGATTCTGATGAGGTTATATGCTCCTCTCAGGTCAATCTTAGAAAAAATCACCGCCGAACGTAGCTGATCAAAGAGGACAGAAATCAGCGGCAAAGGGTAAGTATTCTTTACAGAGATTTTATTCAAGGCTCTAAAGTCGATGCAAGGTCTGAGTGATCCATCCTTCTTCTCCACGAAGAAGAAGCCTGCACTTAAAGGGGATTTAGATGGCCTGATAAATCCTTTCCCTAGGCTTTCTTTAACATACTCATTCATGGCCACAGTTTCAGGTCCGGACAATGCATATAACCTTCCCTTAGGCAAAGTGGCACCAGGAATTAACTCAATAGAACAATCATAAGGCCTATGGGGAGGCAGAATATCCGCATTGCCCTTGGAAAATACATCAACAAAATCCTGGTATACCACAGGAATGGGTGCGGGAATGACAGCAGCAATTCTGATGGGAAGCGTAATACATTCCTTATTACAGATGGTACCCCATTGTAAGATCTCCCCCAACTGCCAATCAATGATGGGATTATGAAAGGCCAGCCAAGGGTGACCCAGAACCACAGGAACTGCTGGGCAATGGGTAAGGAAAAACTCAATCTTTTCAGAATGCAGAGCTCCTACCGAAAGTAGAACAGAAGGTGTACAGAGAGAAATAACCCCATTGGACAAGGGACTCCCATCTAAACCATGCATGGTGATACACCTACCCAAGGCTAACTGAGGAATACCTAAGGCCTTGGCCCATGTTAAATCCATAAAGTTCCCTGCAGCTCCACTGTCCACAAAAGCCGAGACCGAAGAACAGAGGCTGCCAAAGGAAACTTTAGCTGGAACCAACAGTGAATTATTTGAGGAGATAAGCTGTAGACCAAAGTGAACCCCCTCACAACTCACTTGGTCGAGGCGTTTCCCGACTTGTTCGGACAACTACGGGCAAAATGTCCCTTACCCCCACAGTATAAACAAAGACCAGAATTTTGCCTTCTGGTTCTTTCTTCTGGAGACAGTTTGGAGAGGCCTATCTGCATGGGCTCCTCTATGTCCACAGGAATGGAAAAAACACAAGGAGTAGACCCGACAGATGCTCCTTTTTCAGCCCTCCGCTCTCTGAGACGACGATCAATCTTAATAGAGAGCTCCATGAGTTTATCGAGAGTCTCAGGAGCGGGATACTGAAGGAGACTGTCTTTTATAGACTCGGATAAGCCGAGGTGAAACTGACTGCGCAAGGCTGGGTCATTCCATCCACAGTCGTTCGACCAACGGCGAAACTCTGTACAATAAATCTCTGCGGGATTCCTACCCTGTCTGAGAGCACGCAACTGACTCTCGGCGGATGCCTCTCTATCAGGGTCGTCATACAAAAGCCCTAAGGACCCCAGAAAGGCGTCTACAGACAATAAGGCTGGATCGTCTGTCTTTAAACCAAAAGCCCAGGTCTGAGGATCCCCCTGTAGCAGAGAAATAATAATTCCTACCCGCTGAGATTCCGTACCTGAGGATACTGGTCTTAAACGAAAATACAGTTTACAAGACTCTTTAAAATTAAAAAACTGCTTTCTATCCCCAGAAAAACGGTCAGGCAGATGCATTTTTGGTTCAGGAATGACCCTCGGGGAAGTCCGTAACAGATCTTCCTGTGACCTCACCCGAAGGGACAGATCCTGAACCATCTGAGTAAGCTCTTGGATCTGGCTAACTAAAAGCTGGCCAGGATTTGGCCCAACACCGGTGGGATTCATGAAGCTGACAAATCTCCCAACTGAATAAGGGAAAAAATTAACTCCTGTTAATTTTAAATTTTAGTCTGGCCGGTGTTAATGTTATGATTCCCGTACTCCAGACCAGATGAGATCTTATGGCAGAGGTCTGAGTACTGGAAAGATATGCTGGTTACGGGAGCAGGAAAGCCTAGTAACCCCTGGTGCCCTAACTCCGTTGTCTCGCCCGTGTTATCAGAAATCCCCTGCGAGACTATGGTTGCTTGAGCCCATGGCAGCCGCGTTCGAAGGGCGGATTATGTCTGCCCAACCCCGATGCCCCCTCAGGTCTTAATGGGAGACAAAGGGAAATCCGAGACAGGGTGATAACAAGGGGCCCTCTGACTAAGCAACCAGACCAGGGGTTACAAGCTATCTAACTTAACCAAAAGTATGTGCGGACAAACCGCCAGGGAAAAGGACAACCAAAGATCCACTGATCCGTTACTCCTATCCAGCACCGCTGGATACCAGAGTGGACTAGTGGGAGCGGAATCCTCCGCAAAAGCTCCGGAACACAATAAAACTAAATAATAAATAGTAAGCGGTCAAGCCGCAACACACGGCTACGCCGCGACTCACGAACACCACAGGATGTTAAAGGTGCTCGGTAGGACTCCAGGAAAGATGACAAATTCCGAGTACTGGATCACTGAGGACAGGAACAACCGGATGGAGCAGGACTGGAAACTCTCTGTAACAGACACAGCAACAGGAAGCTAACACCGGCGTCTGTGAGAAGTCCTGAGAGTGCTTTTATTTAGAACCCCTCCAATCCGGATCCAGACAGGGTAATGTTAATTATGCCGTGCAGCTGCATGCTGCACGGCCAGGATGCAATTTGACCTGATTCATTAGACCTAGCAATGGGGAACGCGGTCCGACAGTGGCGTCCCCGTTGCTATGGTCAGAGCGGCTCCGTGCGCCCGGCGTCTAGCGTTGCTAGGGAGCCGGCGGCTGTCTGCCTGCGGCGTCCCTAGTTGCTAGGCGCCGGGCCGCACTGACGGGCGGACCCTCGGCGCCTAACACTATCAAGTTCGCTAGCGCATGGATATACCTATAATTTATAATTCCTCTGGCAGTACGGGTGATGTCTAATGCGAGAAGGAATTGAATCCCGGTGGATTCGTGGATCAAATCAGAGGCTACGTGCTCTGTCCTCTCTCTGAGGTGTCTCTTGACGATGTGTTCATAGTGAGTATGAGTATAAGGAGCCGGAGCACTGCGGTGAACATCTTTCATCTTATCATGGGTTATGGTCATGACCTCTGGCAACACTCTTCCAACGTAACACAATCCCTCTGAGTTCGGGACAAGCCACTTATACGCCTTCCTCCCACATATGAAATAGGCATCATTGGGGAGAACATAGGGGACAGAATATGACATTACCATATTACAAACTTTCCAAGTGAAAAACCCAATCCCTAGTTCTCCCATCTGCTCAGTACAAGTATCAGGCTGGATGATATGAGCACAATACCCTGGCGATACTTTTCCAACCCACATGGTCTTGCTTCCTCGAGTATACCTATACCGAAAATACCTTCCACTGTTGGCTATTTGGCGTACAAGTTCAGAGTCTATGGGTATCCTATCAGCTCTGTGCGAAAAGGCCATTGTCTGGTTATTCTACGTCACTTCCCAATTTCCCGGTTTTCAGTAATTGGAAATATTGAAACATAATAAGGATCTATCTACATGATACTGATGGAGCTTCAAACTAGGGGGCCTAGAAATATTGAATTTCTTGTCCACCGGTCTCCCACCCCGTAATTCGAGTACCTCATCTATTGCTAAAGGGTACGGTACTAATCCTGACTTGCTCTGACCTTGAGGTACTTGTGAGCACACCCAGCATTCTGTCTGGTTTAAGACCTTACCCACTAGTGAGTGGTAATCACTCAATGGATGACGGTCCATGTTGATATTAAGGCTGAACTGACATCTCTGGATGCACCCATCCTCGACTATGTTCTCACAATTCCTACAAATGCAATTTTCCTCAGACAATAACCCTTCACAGTGCCTCCGAGCTCCCTGACTACCAGATCGCTTTCTGATACTCGCCTTTGCTCGAGTGATGTGTTGTTCTTGAGATTCTACAAATCCATCCCCGCCATCAGAACCCATTCCAGATCCTTTCTCGACCTCTCTGGGACCTTCACCGAAACAGACTGTCCTGGTCAACAACAGGATTAACAGGAAAACCCGGAACGCAGTCTCTTGGGGTAAGTCCATCTTGTTAAGGGAAGAGAAGGGAAACAAGAAGGGGGGAGAAAGAGAGGAAGAGAAGGAGGGTAGTGGGGAATGGAGAAAATAGAAAAACTGGTGCGACAACCACCTCTGGTCTTGTTGTTCTCCGCACTCAGGTGCCGTCTCAACAGTCCTGTCTCTCAACCTTCCCGGAACAGACACTCCAGTGATACGATGTTCTCTACACTCTGCTCTTTGTCACGAGTTCTCTCCGGGTCAGCGACCTTTCTGTAGGGAACATAAATCTTGCATTTCAATGTGTTTAACTGTTGTGTATTATCAGTTGTGTGAAGTAAACCAGCTTTGGAAAGTGAAAAGAGAGGGGAAATAATAAAAAGAAAATTTGTCAGATTTGCGTTCACCATCAGGCTGTCACACCATCATGTATATCGGTATCTATGCACAGTCTCCCTTCACCAGTATTCCCATTCTCCACCCTTTGTGCATGGCCAGGCACACTGATACTGGTGTCCCTATGCTGGTGAGATATACTGGGTTTGGGCAGAACTCTGAAAAGACCGAGTAGGTATGTGACGTTTGAACTGTAATCCTGTCGGTGAACTTAAGAGATGAAGAGGAAACTTTGAAGACAAATCACAGAGTTTAGTAACAGATAAGTTTGTAGAGGCAAAGAAGATTTTACAAAGTTTGACATCTGGATTGGGCACTACGGGGAATGATTCCCTAATCGGTCTGTTCCCCTAAAAAAAATTCTATGTGTTATATCTCTACTGGGACTATCCCAGCCATCAATCCAGTGTCTTGTCCATTCTAAGTTCATATCTTTGAGATCATTTCCTCTACCTGTGATGGACATGCATCTAAAACAGTGAAATGCAACATTAGTCTTCGTGGGTATCTAACATATTTTGTGCTTCCTGGGTGGGAGCACTCTATATGTATACCATCTCTAACAAAACTCCTGTTAAGTTACTTAGAGGTCACTTCTGCTAGAGAGAGAAGCAGAAGTTTAGAGGCCTCCTCCTAACCCCAGTAAGTTCTGTCAAAAGAGTAAAGTTGCATTTATTCTGTTCTTCCCATTAACCGAATCTGTGTTTTTCTATACTGTATCGTGATTCCTTACTATATGTCCCTTGAACCCGTCTATGTGTTTAATAACGTGGCTTGTTTTCTCTGTCTAGGGGTCTATATTGGCTATGTGTTCTACTATACCTACGATCTCTGGCAAAATGCCCTTCCTTCCTACAATTGTAGCATGTTCTCAGTCTTTTCCAAACAGCAGGGGTCTGGGGTTTAGGCTGATGAGACTTTGGTGTAAGAGCCTGTGTACTTTCAATCCTCAGCCTCTCCTCCTGTTGTTTTCTACGCCTAACAATATTTTTGTGGTGTACAATTGCGCACTCTCTAAGGCAAGCTACTGTGACCCCTCTCCAATTAGGCAAAGATGTTTGTACTCTGTCCCTTACTGTCTTATCTAGTCCGTCCATTAGCACAGAGACAGCCACCTCCCTGTAATTCGTATCGTTCCCTGTATCCGATACCCCCATGTATCTATCCATTATTTGCAGGGCCCGATGGAAATATTCAGATGTCATTTCATTTTCCCTCTGCTTTATGGAGAAAATTCTTCTCCACTTAACAGTTGTGGGGAAATACAACTCTAGTTGCCTGTTAATTTGCTCTAAGTTCTCCTGATTGTGTTTGTCAGTCATAAGACTATTCGACTCTAATCTACAATCAGTGATACATTTTTGGGTGTCAATATTAGGGGATAGGCACGCTTTAAAAAGTATCCGCCAGTGTTTGTTTGTCGGTTCATACGCATTACCCAGATCCCTGATAAATTTCTGACATCTAGCTAAATCCTTCCGAGGGTCGGGGAATTCTGAAATTATTGATCGCAGCTCATCTCTGGGCCACGGGCAATACATTGCATTATTCCTGGTGAGGACTACTCCCTGACTATCGGTTCCCCCATTGGGAGTTACTGTTCCCAAGACAGGGTGTAATTCTACCATTCAGTTCCTGATTTGTTTACTGTGAGGTGTTGTTGTCTCTGTGCAATGAGCTGTCTCACACTTACCGGTAGCTGTGACCTCACTAGTTCTTTCATTGGGGAATATTGTTACTGCACTACCTGGTTGGACAGACCCCACCTGATTGTCCTGCAAAGTGACTGCTTGGAGGAGAGCTGCTATTTGGCTGGATCCTTCATCTTCCTGTGACCTATAACCTGGAAAAGACTTCAAAACAGGATACATCTTGCAAAAATTAGGGTTAATACATTGTTTTTGCATACTACTATCGTTTACGGATATATCATTGACTGTAGCCATCTCTTCCCCTTCGACCTGTGTCGACACTGGTGTGTTTGTGTTCTCATTCCCGCTAGGTTTTGAACCTGTTTTGCGAATTTGTTCTCTTTGCATATCCCCCTCCTGTTGCCATAATTTTAAACAATCATTATGTCTAATCCTTTGTTTTCTGGATTTTTGAAGACATATTTTACTGCTTACATTCTGCAGTACCTCTGGTTCAAAGCTGCCCACCTTAGGGAATGGTTCCCTATCTTTGTTAGTCACACGTTCCCATTCAGACAAAAAGTCTTCAATACTTTTTCCTTTAAACTCCGCTGACCCCATGGGCCGCGGCTCTACAACCTGAACCCTGGTTAAACTTCCCTCACTTGAGCAACTGGCTCCCATAATTGTGGGCCTTTTCCCACAAACACCAAAATACTCAATATAAGGTAACGGTGAAAGTTCTCCGAGCGCTCTTCACCCGCTCACCGCCAACATTGGCCAGTACTACCATACACTGTCGATAGCGAAGGCAATGTACCCAACTTAGGGCCCTATGTGACCTATATTTACTGGAAGTTTTTAGGAATAACTTACCCTTTCCAGTAAAGTATCGGCCATTGGAGATTTTCCTGAGAGAGACTAGTGAAAACTCCCTATGCACTTTATTATACACAAATCACGCTTGCGTATGTTCTATACAGCGCTGATGATACCGCGATTTTATGCAAAAGCTCGTACAAAGGATATCACGTTGCGCTATATATCGCACCCACAAACGCGCGGTCCAATCGCACAGCGTATAGGTACTTGTTACTTATCTGCCGTACGACCACTGGAATCGATTTTCAGGCTGCGAAACCTCAGCCGGAGCGTATAAAAAAAAACTATATGGGTCACAACACTTCACAATTCCCTACCACGCTCCTGTGTAAGTCTCCTCACGACTTACGTATTAAACCTTATATTAACGTGAGTCAGCTGCCTCACGCCACCAAGTCTCCCCTCACTTGATGTACCACACACTGAGATTCCAAATTCCGTGGTTCAAATTTCCACTCGCTCCTGCGTTCGCTCACTCAATTACACTTTGGTTTTTCTGTACAGAAAATTATCATTCATTCAGACAAGCAGCTTTACTCCCAGAGGCAATACAGTAAATAAGGGTTTTATACTAAACTTTGGAAGCTGGGCAATCTTGTGTTATTGTAGCGTGGCTACTGTCTCACCTTTAAACTAAACAAACTATTGTGTAATTTGTACTTAGCGACAGTATTCTTACGCAATTTGCGTAAACACGCGACGGTGTAAAAAACCGTACGTCCGCAATAGCACAAATCACACAATTTCTATAAATGTGAGCAATATTAACTATAATTGCTCACTTAACACGCCACACAGTTTCTTTTCTGTATAAACCTTTATAACTAGGCCAGACTGTGTTTGTGTTTTACACTTACTTCCTTTGTTTATATTACGAATCTAGTAATCTCAATGTTATGGCAACAATGTGGGAGAGTATGCACAGAGTATGGGTGTACGCTTTTGTTGTGTACGCATTTGGCGCCAAAAATAAATTCACAGATTTTAAATAGCTTTTTTCCTGCTTACCTTACGAGTTCTTACCAGCATCCCTACAAACCATACAGAGCAGACACCCTCTAATCAGCAATTAAGTAGTGTTTTCAGTGTATCCACCGACCAAGAAAAGGATACGTAGGATACCTTCTGTCCACCCTTATGCTGATAGATTATGTCTGCTTGTGACCTGTTAAGCAGTAAAAATGTTGAAAATCGGACGATGCCCCCAATTGATAAAGCTGATTATCTTTACAGGAATGAAAACTATACCTTAAACACACCTTAAACCTTTAGCCGCTGTGGCCGCTATACTTAATTCACACTACGCCCCTTTTTACGCTCTTACCGTAAAAGGGTTCCGTAGTGTACGGACTTTGTGTACACACGCCGCGCTGACGGTACAAAGTACTCGCAGCGCATACACACCCAGAGATACACTTTAAACCTTCACAGTAATGCAATGCAATGATATTACACTTTAAACCTTATGCAGCAATGCAGTGTGATGCTATTACACTTTAAACCTTAGCAGGGCAATGAGCACACGACACCAATTGTGATTAACCGCTGGGTTCCGACATCACAGTGGATTATTTCTGAAAGGGGGTTTACAATACAAATTATACACTGCAATACAAGACAATATATATAACAGAATAATGGCTACAGTCAATGTACATACGTGAGAATATTCGCATGCGCTTCCTGGTCCAGTCCTCCGTAATCAAATAGATAACGTTGTGAGTCTTGTGCCTGGCCGGCCTGCAGCAGGCTTTATTTATACAAGTCTTCCAAAAGCAATACAATGGATACTGTAATCCCTTTGTCCATTGGACACAGGGATGCACTTTTACAGTACAGGAGAGGTCATAGGTTGATTTGAAAAGGTAGGCGATGTCTTTCTCAACTGCTCTTGTGGGTGGTCTCCTCTGGATTCCCGCCGCATACATAATATACAGTAAATACAGTTTATATCTATATTTTGCTTCTGCACATAACTATCCGCAGGAACATGCGATCTTCCGCAGACCAACACCGGAATGTTTCCCTTAAAATACCCTACAGCTGGATACCAAATACCACCTTATAACCTTAGTCTGTCCCCTCTTATCCTGTAAAGGTAAATCCCTTTGTTCTGCAACCATTTAAACAGCTATAACTTTCTGATGTGGTGCAAGGAGACTATGTGTACATTGTGCACTATTTGGATTAAATATGTAATGTGTTCTGATGGCCCTCCATGCGTACACAAACTCTGCCGTAAATACCCATACCACGCGCCGATGCGGAGGACCGCGGGAGCGACCATACACAAAGTGCGTACATGTGCACGCACTGCAGAACAAGTGCACGCGCAGTGGGCATGTGTGTGCAGTTTATACGTGCTGTGTGTTCTGCAATATTTTTCGACTTTGACATTCTCTCTTGTCTTCACCTCTCTCACGCTCTGCCCACACCTCTAGCTCTCTCTCTCTCATCCCCACCTATTTCTCTCACCCCCTCTCTCTCTTGTTGTCCCCACCTCTCTCTCTTTTGTTGTCCCCACTTCTCTCTCTCTCTCTCTCTCTCTCTTGTCCCCACCTCTCTCTCTCTCGTCCTCACCTCTCTCTTGTCCTTACCCCTCTCTCTCTCTTGTCATCACCTCTCTCTCTTTCTCTCGTCCCCACCTCTCTTGCCCTTACCCCTCTCTCTCTCTTTCTTGCCGTCACCTCTCTCTCTCAGGTCCTAACCTTTATCTCTCTGTCTCTGCCCACACCTCTTGCTCTCTCTCATCCCCACCTCTCTTTCTCAATCTTGTTTCTTACTCACTCTTGTCCCCACCTCGCTCTTGTCCCCACCTCGCTCTTGTCCCCACCTTGCTCTTGTCCCCACCTCGCTCTTGTCCTCGCCTCTCTCTCTTGTCCTCACCTCTCTCTCTCTTGTCCTCACCTCTCTCTCTCTCTTGTCCTCACCTCTCCGTCTTGTCCTCACCTCTCTCTCTTGTCCACGTGGCCGCTCCTGATTGGCTGCTGGTCCGCGGCAGATTTGAAATAATAGCGCAGCGGTCACAGGAGCCGCACTGCAGTGCCGCACCAAAGACCATGACCACAGCCGCCTCCTCCTCTGTTGCACCGCTGCCGCCCTCTGCCTCCTCCTCTGCTGCAACGGCGCTGCCGTCAGCCTCCTCTGCCAACATTGGTATGGGTGAGGTTCTCTGTTTGGCTTTAAAATATAGATTGCCTTGCTCTAGATGGGCATACAGTGAGGAGCTAAACTGGATAGACCTGTGCCCTCAGTCCTTCTCTGCTCCTCCACCAGCTCCCAAAGCCCCCTCCTCCGCACCATCTTCTAGACCCACAGCCTCCTCTGCCCTGCACTGACCACAGCCTCTTCATTCACCACACTGCAGACCACAGCATCCTCAGCATCACCGCTGCTAAATAGGTCACCCTGCTGCCTTTCTCTCTCCCTAGTCCCTACTGTATGCCCTTGCTGTCCCTCTCTCTGTCACTCTCCCTGCCTCTATGTTCCTGCTGTCACTTTCCCTATCCCTCTGTCACTCTCCCTGTCCCTATATCCCTGCTGTCACTTACCCTGTCCCTCTGTCACTCTCCCTGTCCCTATGTCTCTGCTGTCACTTTCCCTGCCCCTCTGTCACTCTCCCTGTCCCTATGTCCCTGCTGTCTCTTTCCCTGTCCCTCTGTCACTCTCCCTGTCCCTATGTCCCTGCTGTCACTCTCCCTGAATTTTGTCTCACTCCATGTGGCATAATGTGAATTTTGGCTCATTCTGTGTGCTATAATGTGAATTTTGGCTCATTTTGTGCGCTATAATGAGAATGGTGGCTCATTCTGTGTGCTATAATGTGAATTTCAGCTCATTCTGTGTGCTGTAATGTGAATTTCGGCACACACTGTGAGCTATAATATGAATTTCGGCTCATTCTGTGTGCTATAATGTGAATTTCGGCTCATACCGTGTGCTATAATGTGAATTTCGGCTCATACCGTGTGCTATAATGTGAATTTCGTCTCATTCCGTGTGCTATAATGTGAATTTCGGCTCATACCATGTGGTATACTGTGAATTTCAGGCTCATACTGTGTGGTATAATGTGAAAAGGGCACCAGTACTAGATAGTATAAGGGGTTCTACTATTGTGGTGCATAATGTGTATAAGGGGTATATGGTATGGTAAACTACACTGAAGGACATGCCCCCTTTTGAGTGGCCATGCCCCTTGTCTGGAGGCTTAGTTACAACCTTTACTTTTCCATACCTTCACTTCAACATTTCCACTTCAACTACTGGTTGTGTGTATTTTAATAGAGAATGATGTACACTTGTATGTTGTTATAATATTAATTATATTTGTAAGAGCGTAGAATAAGAAGTAGGAGGAGTCAGGAATAGTAAGGGGAGGAGTCCGATGCTGACACTGAGGTGGGCTTGTGTGCTTCAAAAATGCCAGGGCCTATTTTTAGTCCCAGTCCGGCCCTGTGTGGGTGTATTGTTTTCTCTTATGGGATGCAGTGTTTTGCGATGTATAGCGCACATTCATGGGATATGGTAATAAGAGGTGCAGGCGTTTACCATATATATTAGAGCGGGCATTTTAAATATTTGTGAGAAATCAATTTGGCATTCTTAATAGTTATACTAATTTGCGTCACTATATAAAACATATTTGGCTTCAGTGGGATAAATTTACTAAGATGGGAGTTCTATTTAAGATGGGATGTTGTCCATAGCAACCAATCATATTCTGTTTCTCATTTATCTAGCACCTTCTAGATAATACCTGGAATCTGATTGGTTGCTAGGGGCAACATCACATCTTAAATAGAACACCCATCTTAGTAAATTTACCCCAGTGTTTTTATGAACTCTAGTGTTTGAGCTACACTACTTGCACTCTATGGGGTAAATTGACTAAAGGTTCTTAAAATGAAAAGGGGTGATGTTGCCCATAGCAACCAATCAGAGTCTATCATTTAATAGGATGCAATAGAGAAATGACAGGCAGAATCTGATTCATGAGAGCGCTTTCTCTTTGCTTGTAGCTGGTACTCCTCTTCTGGGGCATCTCTTGTCACTGTCCAAAGGTATTCAGCAAGCATAGGTGTGTGGGGGGTCATTCCGACCCGTTCACATGCAGCGGTTCTTCACTGCGGTGCGAACGGGTCGGAACTGCGGCTGCACGGCGCTCGCATTGCGCATGCGCATCGTTGCCCAGCGACGGCCGTCGCCAGGCAACGACGCCAGGACCGATGAAAGAAGAAGATTGACAGTGGGAAGGAGGATCAGGGCGTCTACTCACCGTTTCCCGGGCGTGGTAAGTCGAACGCAGGCGTGTCCAGGCGTTTGGAGGGCGGATGTCTGATGTCACAGCCGGGACCTTCATCGCTGGATCCTTTGCACAGGGTAAGTAGCTGCAGGGCTGGTCTTGTTTTGCTTTAATTTTTTTTAGCATAGGAGGGCTGCACATGCGATCGCAGCCCTGCTATATTCAAATACACTACCCCATAGCCGGCGTCTAGTTGATCGCACGAGCAGCAAAAAATTGCTACATGCGATCAACTCGGAATGACCACCTGTATTCCTTCCATTAGTAAAATGTCTTGGTGGAATCGCTCACCATGCTCGTCCCTCACTGCACCGCATTTGTCAGGGAAGAAGTCCGGATGAGAGTTGAGAAAGGAGATTTTTTGAGTGACATTTTTTGTTTCAGCCTAATTGATGATACTTTTCTAGAAGGTTGTTCTCAATCTCATCATAGTGTCCAGCTCTTCTGTTACCCAAGAAGCCATGCAAAATGCCTTTAAAGGCTTCCCAAGCAGCTTTCTCATTAACTTTGAGGACTCATGCTTAAGAAGTTGACGAATTTGCGAACCAACAAAAATTCCTTCCTTAACCTTGGCATCACTCAGAAGTGAAAATTTTCCTCTTAGGTACTTGAAAGCGTCTCCATCTTTGTTTATCCTCTTTACAAATTTCTTTATACGTCTGACTTTGATGTGTAAAAGGGGCAGAAGAATTCTGCTCTTTGATCAACCGGGGTCATTCAGACCTGTTCGCACGCTGCATTTTCTCGCAGCCGTGCGAACGGGCCTGAACTGTGCATGCTCGCTGGCGGCAATGCGCAGGCGCGTCGGTTGCCGGCGCTGGCCGGCACCATGGAGCGACGGACCTAACGAAGAAGCCGTTCACAGCTGCGAACAAGAAGATTGACAGGCAGAAGGCGGTCCTGGGCGGCAACTCACCGTTTTCGAGGAGTGTGCGGAAAAACGCAGGTGTGCCCAGCCATTGAAGAGGAGGTTCCTGACGTCAGCTCCAAGCCGGATCATTGCAGCGGGTGAGTAAGTCCTGAGCTGTGCAGAGACTGCACAAGCGAGCGCAGCCCTGCACAGTCCTAACCCCCTCCCCTGTAGGCGGCGATTACCTGGTCGCAGCAGTGCAAAAAACGGCCTGCGTGAGACCAGGTCTGAATTAGGCCCAACAAGAGGACAGTGAGGGACATTTTTTTTTCCCAGGGCACAGATTTTCCTTGGAGGCCAGACTTTTCTATTGTAGTGTGAAGACCTAGCTCAATTGTCCCACTCACACAGGAAACAGCAGTACATAACTCATACTTGCCTACTCTCCCAAAAGCTGCGGGAGGCTCCCTTTTTTTGGGGTAGCCCCCCACATCCCCGGAAGAGTAGGCATGTCTTTTACAGCTTGCTCGCACCCTAGTGATGCGGGCAGGATGAAGACATACACTGCTGTATTCGTGAATCCTTGGAGTGGGGAAGGGCTTAAAATGACGTGAATCGCGTCATTTTAGCCTCACCCTCTTCCCGCGGACCCGCAAATCGCGGCGTTTCCCGATGTGAGGGCGGGGCTTAATTATGTTACAGCCCAGCCCCAACCCCTGAAGTCTCCTGCTGCGTCTCCTTTCCGGGCTTCTCCCAGAGAGGAGCTATTTAAAGTAGGCAACCCTGACATAACTGCTTCCAAAAGTAATTTCATATTCGGATATGTTTCCTTCATGTGAACAGCATAGCCTACAGGAATTGAAGGAAGAATTGTCATTTTGCAGCAACACAGATTTTATACAAAGTTTTGATAAAACTAGGAACAGCCTCCAGTCCTGTGGGTTGTGCTCCTCAGTCTAAGCTGGCATCAAACCATTACACTACGGCAGGCAACAAGGTTTTTTTATTTTTTAAAATATGGAATAAAATTGCCAGCTCCTGTACACAGATACCTTGACATTAGGTTGTAGAAGATTCCACTGTTTGAGCCTTGATCCCAGCTACTCTGCTTTGTGTTTCGATAGATCCAGGTCTCAAATTAGATCACTTAGTTCACCCTGAGTAAGTCTATGTGGCTCACTCAGCGACTCAGGTTGTGGCACAAAATCAGGATCCTGTGAAGGCTCAGGTGTTTTTTCCCCTCACTCTGACCCAGGGCCGTAACTACGTGTGTGCCAGGTGTGCCTGGCACACAGCGCAGTTGCCCTGAGGGCGCAACGACCAGCGGCATGTAATGAGTCAAATTGACTCATTAGAAGCCGCCTCTGCTGTGTGCTGTGTGCTGTGCGCCGCGCTGGAGAGGAGAGAGCAGCGCCGGAGGCAGCGGAGAAGGAGGAGGAGGGAGCGGGACTGGAGCCGCAGCAGTGCTATGTCATTGGTAGTAGCGCCGCTGCAGCAGCCCCCTCTCCTTCCGTATTGGCTACCCGGCGCTGCTGTGAATGCTGGGATGCGGTTCCTTCATCCCAGCATTCACAGCGGCGCCGGGCAGCCTATACGGAAGGAGAGGGGACTGTTGCAGCGGTGCTACTCCCAATTACATAGCGCTGCTGTGGCTCCAGTCCCCCTCCCTCCTCCTCCTTCTCCCCTGCCTGCACCGAGGGAGCTGCCAGCACAAGGAGCCTGACTGCCAGCAGGGAGATGGTAAGTCCCTCTCCCTCTCTCTCTCTCTCTCTCTCTCTCTATTTCTCTATCCTTTCTGCCGCAATGTGTAAAAAGGGGTACGCTGTCTGCCGTAATGTTTAAAAAGGGTGACGCTGTCTGCCTCATATGTAAAAAGGGGGATGCTGTCTGCCGTACTGTGTAAAAAAGGGGACGCTGTCTGCCGTAATGTGTAAAAAGGGGACGCTGTCTGCCGTAATGTGTAAAAAAGGGGGACGATGTCTGCCATAATGTGTAAAAAGGGGACGCTGTCTGCCGTAATGTGTAAAAAAGGGGACGCTGTCTGCCGTAATGTGAAAAAAAGGCACGCTGTCTGCCGTTATGTGTAAAAGGGGCTCTACCTGGTGTAGTGGCGCTACTGTGCTGCGTAATTTGAATAAGGGAGACTACTGTGCACCGTAGTATGAATTGGTATTACCGGTATTTTGTGGCCACGCCCCTTCCCCATGAAGCCACACCCCTATATATATTTTTGCGCGCCTATGGCGCGCACTGCCCCTGTCTAGCATTTCTTACAGCACTAAAATGCCTAGTTACGTCACTGCTCTGACCCCGTCTTCTTGAGGATGAAGTGCAGGCAGATCATCCCCAGGTGGCACTGGTTGGATAGCTGACAGAATGTCAGGGTATTCCACATTCCTCTTTTTTTTCTTCTTCAAATGCCATGCTGGAGAGGAGGTACAGTACCGTGCAGCAATAGCAGTTATCTGTATGACTTTAAGGCTCCCTCCAAACATTGGGATGCCAAAAGGCATTGAACATCCCTTTTTCTTTAACCATCTTCCTAGTTGGGAAGCTACTGTCACTTGCTGCTCTGCTGTAGGCAGCGGTGGATAGATGCAGTGCGCATGCGTCTATTCACGGAGACAGAGGGACTGGGGGCATGCCAGCAGGTCATAGAGCGCTGGCCATGAACCCACCATGGTGGAAAGCGAGGGGCGTGGTTCGTGATGGCGGCATTACCGCAAAGCCATGCCCCCTTTACTATGAAGCCACGTCCCCGTCCGCTGAAAGCACACCCCTTATTCTGGCGGATGCGGCTCCGCCGCACAGGAGTCCCTCTTCCTTATTATTACAAGTTGGGAGGTATGAGCATTCCTGTATTCAGGTTTGCAAACCTATATATTCCCTAGTATTTAACAAAATGCCCATACATCAATGGGTGCAATTTGTGCTATGCACATGGGCCCCTGGGTCCAGAGGATCCCACACTGCACACCCTGCACCCATTTTTCTTTTCACAATACTTACCTCTCTGAAGCGGCAGTGACTCTGAGCACCAGGTGCATGCACGATAGGGAAAATGGCCATTGTGCCATTTTCCCAGCAGCAAACATTTTTCCTACTGTGCATGTGTACCACCCAGTTCTCACAGTCACTGCCTGCTAGAGAGAAGAGGGCCCGGATGGAGACTACGCACGGCCTGCTCCTCTCTTAATATCCCTCTGCCCTACATCATCATAAATCAGCTATATCTCGGAACCAAGAGCTAACTGAGAGTTTTAAATTACATATTCATTCTTAGCAGGCTGAAATCAATTAGAAGTAACTATTTTTACATAAGAAAACTTTTCACTGTTGCACAGTGTAATAGATTGTTCTGAATTATTGGGAATTGTTCTAAGTATAACAAAACTACTAGGGCGGTATTTGTACTATGGACAGGGAATGAACTGGACTGAAAACTCCAATGCACCTGCAGGGTGTACAGGGGAGAAAAATGTCCGATATGATTGTGCAGGCTGATGGTACTGTGAGAATGCACCAATATACATTATTTGTAGGAAAGTCTGTGAAGTGCTGACCAGGTGATGTGTGCACAAGCCTTTGAAAAGAATGGTCTTTCTAAAACGAAACGCATCAGCTGTTTCAATGGTCTCACTGGATCACTGCAGTGGGATTATTGACACTACTTAGAACTGAGCTATAGAGGTGTGACCAATGGCATTCTGGAGACAGGTTATTTCTGAGGAGACCCAGGAACTGCTATCCTGAAAATTGTCAGGCTCCGGAGACTTATTTCCGGTGGGTGCTCCCGCGGGTTACCATCCCGCTGATTGGCGCGGCTGAGGCGGCAGGAAACTGCTGGTGGCGGGTCCTTCTGGACGGATGTGCGGCTGCCAAGGGCCGGGAGCCGAGGGTCTGGAGAGCCGGGCGCTGCGGCGGGGATCGCTGCGGTAAGGTCCTCTAGTGGTGACACAGTATAGTGTGTCAGAGACAGAAGCTGGCTAAAGCTGTGTGCTAACAGCTAAATATGTCTCCTGTGCTGGGGGCAGCCATGTTGGAACAACAGATACAATGATATTGTCTTTGTGCGCACAATTAGGCAGCTCTAATTAACCATGAGATATGGGATCACACCCTAGACCCCAAACAATAGATACAGAAAAAAGAAAAAAGAGTTGTTTTTAATAAATATATCTTTTTGTGAATGAATACTGGCATATCATTCAATTTTTTTCTGAGGACTTATCTTGAGAGATGAGGGTGGAATAAAGCAATCATAAGGAAGAGAAAAGACCCACCTACTTTGCATATATACAAGGTTCTGTGTGTGAGTGTCCTGCTTAAGGGGGCATCCCCTGATTTCTATCCTAACATCGGAGATATGTTATATGTTTACATACAAGTCTTCTCTTGTGAGTCCTTTGTTGAAGGGGGCATCCCCTGATCCTCATATTGATGTGATTAAGTCATTCTACGTGCTTACATACAAGTTTTCACTTGTGAGTTATATATTGAAGGGGGCATCCCCTGAAACTTTTATGGTGACGGTTCTCTAGTACATAGGAAGATTTCCTTCTACTTTTCACCAACTCTGAGTGATCGAATTTAGGGTTATAAAACCCCGATCAAAATCCATATCACTAGTAGTGAGGTGTTATCTCCCCATTTGAATGTGCAATTTTATCCAACAGTATTACACGAGGATTTGTGTTTTTTTGTTCTCTTTTATGTCATACATCATTTAAAGAGACAAGTGGAACATCCCAAAGAACTACACGAACCAGGGGAGTACATACCCTTTTCTCTTATTCATTTTCTTTAGTTTAGGCGCACTTATATACCAGAGATAATTTGTCTTTTTTCTGCAGCCATGTTGGAGACCAGAGTATTACCAATGAAGTTCCCAATCTGTGTCCAGCCAATCCTGCGTGTTCTCCCCTTACAAAAGGGGGCTGGCTCAGAGGTGCAAGTGCTTCATGTTACCTCCTTGTGAAAGGTTCTCCAGCTCTGTGCTCCCAGGTTACTTCTGGTTCCCTGCTCCTGGTTGCTCTCATCCATTGGTTACCTAAACGCTGCTGCAGTCCTGCTGTCTAAGTCCGTTGCCACTCGTGGAAGCGCTCACGGGGTCCCAGGTCGTAGAGGAGCTCCAGGTGCTAACGGCGGCTCCCGCAGACATCTTCATTTCTTCACAGTCCAAGTTCTTCAGCTTCGTCTTTCAATCACAAACCACAGTCCTCATTTCTTCAAAGTCCAAGTTCTCCAGCCTCGTCTTTCAATCACAAACCACAGTCCTCATTTCTTCAAAGTCCAAGTTCTTCAGCCTCGTCTTTCAATCACAATCCACAGTCCTCATTTCTTCAAAGTCCAAGTTCTTCAGCCTCATCTTTCAATTACAAACCACAGTCTTCATTTCTTCAAAGTCCAAGTTCTTCAGCCTCGTCTTTTAATCATAAAACACAGTCTTCAGTTCTTCTTTACCGGAGTTCTTCAGCTTCACTCTTCAAGTTTAACCATAGACTCTAATTCTTCCAGTTTCTCCTATTGCTCCAATATTCGTGTACAGCCTGATTATTCATTAAAATTACAGTTATCTTCCTACGAAGTCCTCCTTTTCTTTACGCCCTCCGGACAACGTTAAACTTAGTTTGGCTCCCACCCCATGAGGAGGAATTACATTCAGCCACCTCATTTACTCTCCTCACAGGTAGCTGTCCCTTCAGCCAAAACTCGGTTGTCGGAACCCCAACTTATGCTGAGCGTGACAGTAAGCACTGGCCCAATGGATCCGGCAAGTGAGCAGGCTACTGGGGGCGACGCCTCTGTGGATATTCTGTCTCGTCTAAATAAACAGGAGGCCATGCAGGCACAGATTGTACAGTTCATGCAGAATATGTCCACTCGTTTGGACTGTCTTCACACAGCCATTTCCACATCTCGGACTTCAGTTCCAGCTTCCAATCCGCCAGCACCTAATCCTCTAGTGTCGATTCCAGTTCCTCGTTTACAACTACCGCCACCCAGTAAACTTGACGGTAGTCCAAAGCAATGCCGAGGGTTCAATGCGAGATCCAGTTTGAGCTTCAGTCAGCTAACTTTCCGTCTGAGCGGACCAAAATCGCATACATCATTTCACTTCTTACCGGACCAGCTCTGGATTGGGCTTCACCCTTATGGGAGAGAACTGATCCCATACTCTCGAATTACCCGGAATTCGTGGCAACTTTTCGTAAAATCTTTGACGAGCCAGGCCGGACCACCTCTGCCTCTTTGGAGATTCTGCGTCTGCATCAGGGAACCCATTCCGTCGCCCAGTACGTGATTAAATTCCGTACTCTGTCTTCCAAAGTGGGCTGAAATGAAGAGGCTCTCATTGCCGCCATTTGGAACGGTCTCTCCGACAAAATTAAAGATGACCTGGTCACTCAGGATGTGCCAGTTAAGCTTGATCAGCTTATTTCTTTATGTAACAAGATTGATCTAAGATACAAGGAGCGCTGTCTTGAGAGAACAAGGTTCGAGCGACCCAAATCTCGGGCCTGTCCCACTCCTAGACCATCCTCACCGTCTACTGAAGAACCCATGCAGGTCAACCGTTCTTGTCTCACCAATGAGGAACATCAAAGACACAGACAGGGAAACCTCTGCATGTATTGTGGGGCGGCCGACCACTTTGTTAAGTCTTGTATTCAACGACCGGGAAACTCCCACTCCTAGCTTACGCAGGAGAGGTTAAGCTAGGAGCATTCCCCAACCAATTTACCAGGAAGGAATCACTGTTGGCTGTATGTCTGGAACTTCCCTCTACCTCCTTTCATGTTACAGCACTTTTGGATTCTGGAGCTGCAGAAAGTTTCATTACTTCCACCTTAGTCCGACAGTCTGAAATACCCACCACTCGTTTGGAGCGAGCTATCTCTATCACCGTGGTTGACGGAAGTTATATCCCTGAAGGGATCATCACCCACCGTACAGTTCCTCTGAAGATGAACGTTGGTATTCTCCATTCTGAAGTTATCTCTTTCCTGGTAATTCCCAAAGCCTCTCAAAAAATAATCCTAGGATTCCCGTGGTTGCAGGAGTACAACCCCCGCTTGGATTGGTAAACTATGGATGTACTCGTCTGGGGGGAGTCGTGTTCTCAAACCTGTTTATCCACCGTCAAGCCACTCTTTACCCTACACTCCACTGATCTTCCAGATGCCTATCAGACCTTTATGGACGTGTTCAGTAAGCAAGGGGCGGATACCTTGCCTCCCCACCGAAGTTGGGACTGCCCTATCGATTTACTGCCTGGTAAAACACCTCCCAGAGGCCGAATGTACCCTTTAACTTTCCCAGAAACCCAAGCGATGTCTGAGTACATACAGGAGAATTTGGCCAAAGGGTTCCTTCGCCCTTCCTCTTCTCCAGCCGGGGCAGGGTTTTTTTTTTTGTTAAGAAAAAGGACGGGGGGGGGGGGGGGGCGTGGCTAGAGGCCTGACTGAGAGGTAGTGCATTTAGAGAGCTCCTGCTGGATTAACATCGAATAACCCCTAAAAATAACTTTTACCCCACCTGCATCTCCCCCATACCACCCCACAATTGCCCCTGTTGACTAGGGCACTCAGGGAGTGAGCTGCAGAGCCGGAGCACGGGCTTGCCCTGTGCTTGCAGGTTGTGGCCTTCCCAGGGAGGTGAAGCCGGGGCCTAAATTTGTCACCATCCCCGCCCGAGATCACCCGCCGCCTGGCCGCCAAAACGCTGCTCCCCGGCCTTCCCCGCTTCCATACTGAATACCCCTTACCTGGGGGGCCTTGACAGAGCTGCAGAGACACAGATAAGTGTCCCTGAACGAGCGGGGCCGGAGCCGAACGTCCTCGAGGAGCTCCGGTGGCGGCGGCCATCTTGGATGTGGCGCCTGACGGAACTCAGGCGCTACACCACTGCACAACGCCTGCTGACCACGGAGGTGAACGGGGGGGGGGGGGGGCGAGCGGAGGTCGCTGAGAGGCCTGGGGACACCCAACATCAAACAAACGCCTGAGGGCAAAGTCAGGAAAACTCATAAAAGAGCACCCCACTCACTTTTGACGGTGGCCATCTTGGAGGTGGCAGAACAGGCTCATCTTACCTTATATGCCCTATGCTGCCCCTACAGGTGCTGTGAGGAAATGATCTTCCTATTTTGACAGAGAATCAAATTAAAACCTCACCTCCGCAGCTGCTGTTTTATATCTCCTACACTACATCCCATACAACCACGGAAAAGTGTATGGTGACTCAGGACGCTCTCCCGTGAACTCCTCTCATTGCTTTCACAGATTAACAGGACCTAAGTCCTATAAATGATGTAATTTCACGGATGCCTGACTTCCCCCCCACCCAGACCAACTGTTGAATACGTAACATCCAGGTGGACCAGCCTTGTTATCACTCCTTAAAAGGACGTTCTCCGTTCACCAGATATTATGAGCAGAGCGAACACCAGAGCAAAAAAATCAGGAGCTACACAAGATATATCACAACACTTCTCACGCCGGGAAAAACCGTCAGAAGCTTCATCTCCATCCTCACCGATGCCTACACCCATCATGGACCAGACGGACGCACCCTCAACTAAGGCGGACATTCAATCTCTCCAGAACATGATACTAGATCTTAAGAATTCATTTACGACAGCTCTCCAGACAGCGATTGGAGAATTAAAATCTGATATGGCGACACTAGACTCTCGCACTACCGCACTGGAAGCACGGGTGGATCACCAACAAAATTTTCACAAACAAGTAGGTGAAGACATGAGTTACCTATCCAGCGAACTGGAACTTCTTAAAGATAAAGTCGAGGATAGTGAAAATCGCGAAAGACGGAACAATTTGCGTATCCGCAATGTCCCTGAATCTATCACAGCCTCCGAACTGGAACCATACCTCCAACGCTTGTTTATACACCTGGCCCCGTCGCTTTCAAATTCTGCCATCTCAATAGAAAGAGCTCATCGCGCCCTGAGACCTAAACCGAAAGACTCGGAGCCACCCCGCGATGTTATCCTCCGATTTCTGTCCTTCAAGATTAAGAATAGTATCACTCTGGCATGCAGAAATTACACCTCAATCTTATTCGAAGAATCCCGGCTTCAGATCTATCAAGACCTATCACCGGTGACCATTGCTAAACGACGCGATTTACGCGCTGTTACTTCCACATTACGGGACAATGGATATAAATATCGATGGGGATTCCCTTTCCGCCTCATTGTGGAGATTGATGGCAAAATTCACACCATTCGCTCTCCTGATGACGGAGACAAATTGCTTCGAAAGTTGCAGCTGTCTCCAGCTGCTACCTCATAGACATGACGTTCCTTTCGTTTAATTTCAATGTTTTAGTAACGTTTAATATACTCAATGTTATTCTCATTCTTGCTCAAATGTTATGTAAACTTTGTTGTAGGTCCCGCTCCACACGCTAATGTCCATTTATTTTCTTTTTAGAAGGTTCTTGCTGGCGGACATTTATACCTCAAGCAATGCTATGTTGCTATCTCGCTGGGCTGGTCGGCGGCTTGGAGACATTGCCATATAGAGAGAATATTGGATTGAATCCTTTCCCGATGTCGTGTGGGGTGTCTCGGGCCGCCGATCTGTCCGGCGATCTTACCACTTGCTCTAGTATTATCACTACTTTGATACTATTTGGTATATGATCACTCATGTTATAGTGCTCTAGATTAGGGAATATCCCGTCCATGAGGTATAAAGAGAACTTAGTTTGCTACAAAACGGTCCGCCCATTCTGTATATTAGTGGTTTCGGGTGGGGGGCGTCAGTGCTCTATCTTGATACCTCCTCCCCCGAATCTTAGGGATTAAAGTTATTAACAAGCATAGAGGGTCAACACCCTCGTCTGTTATATTGCATTTGTATCCCACTAGTGGGCTCTCATCTTTCTTTTCTTTGAGAGCTCAAACTTGGCAGCCAAGTATCCTGCCTGCTGGATACTACGTCTGCTTTATTCTTTTTTGTTTCTCTTTCCTCTGTTCCCCTCCTCTCTTAGACCCCGATTGCAGTACGCATAGTCCGGGTCCCTGGGGATTTCCAGCGAATTACTCCCTCTTCAGTTTCAATCATGCCGCTAAAATGCCTGTCCATTAACGTTAAAGGGCTGAACACTCCCCAGAAACGCTCTCATCTCCACAGATCTCTCAAAGCATTAAAAGGTGACGTGATTTTCTTACAGGAGACACACTTGAAATCGGATTCCCATCCCTCCCTGACATCTAAACAATTTCCTATGGCCTGGTATTCCAATCATACAGCAAAAAAACATGGGGTGGCTATCTTAATAAGGGGGTCCATTCCTTTCCAACTCATAGACTGTAAACACGACAATGAAGGTCGTTATGTAATGGTGAGGGGAAAAATCGGACACAAGGAGGTTACCTTGGCTAATTTGTACTCTCCAAACACTGCCCAATCCAAATTCTTTTGCAAGTTTTTCCATGACCTCTACTCATATAGACGAGGCAAAGTACTTGTTGGTGGAGATTTCAATATGGCTCTCACGGGCATGGATAGGTCCGGACCCTTGCATAGTAGTCAAACCCCGAATTCCTCCGCATTACACAGGGGCATGGCCGAGGCTGGTTTGTTCGACATCTGGCGATTTCTTAACCCGACCACCAGGGACTATACTTTCTACTCCAATCCGCACGATGTGTACTCCCGTATTGATTTGTTCTTGAGTTGTGCACCTCTCTCCCGCACTGCTCGCTTTTCTTCGATAGTCCCACTTACCTGGACTGACCATGCGGCTTTAACTGCGACATTTGACATTTTCGACATACCTGACAGCAGACCGACATGGAGACTAAACGAGACGCTATTGAAGATCCCTAAGTTTCAGGACTTGATTAAAACAGAGCTTAGAGAATATTTTACGACCAACGTAGAGGGTGACTGCAGTATAGCCACAATATGGGAAGCCCATAAGGCGGTCATCAGAGGATCCATTATCCAATTTGCATCCCGCCGTAAGAGAAACCGAGAAAACCAAACCGCCCTATTAACCGATAAGATTGCAACATTGGACCAGGAACATAAACGCACATACTCTAAAAAAATCTAGCCGAACTTTCTAAAGCACGCGATGACCTACAATCTCTCTTGGCGGAGAATATTGAACGCTCGCTTCGATGGGCTAATCAATCGTTTTACGATAAAAGTAACAAGGCACATACTTTATTAGCTAACCAACTACGTGCCAAAAAGGCTAACCAATGCATTCACACTATCAGACAACCTTCAGGCAACATTACCTACGACCCCAAAAAAATTAATAGTATCTTTTTTGACTATTACAGGACACTCTATAACCTTGATCCCCCGTCCGACCCCCTAGCACAAGCCGACCAGATACAACAGTATTTAGATTCATGCGCTCTTCCTCGTATAGACGATGCAACTAACTCTACTCTCAATGCTGATATTTCTGTTGAGGAAGTTGAAGCGGCACTGAAAACCCAGAAACCCTCCAAAGCACCTGGCCCGGATGGCTATCCGATGGTGTATTACAAGACCTTCGCCCCTCAACTCGTCCCTCATATGGTCTCCCTATTTAATAAAATATTACGAGGCGCGCCCTTACATACCGACACTACGACATCCCGCATTATTGTAATTCCGAAGCCCGGAAAAGATCCCTTGCATTGCACAAATTACAGACCCATATCTTTGATAAACACCGACCTCAAACTTTTTGCCAAAATATTAGCAACCCGCCTGAATGCTGTGTTACCATCATTAATAGACCCTGACCAAGTGGGATTTATCCCTGGCCGTCAGGCCTCGGATAACACCAGACGCACCATTAATTTGATACACCAAATAAACTCGACAAAAACACCAGCGATTGCCTTGGCGCTAGACGCCGAAAAAGCATTTGATCGCATTTCCTGGCCTTTTTTGTTTTCTACCTTATCAATGTTTGGCCTCCATGGACACTTCATCACTGCAATAGAGGCCCTCTATTACAACCCTACATCTATGGTCCTGACCAATGGACTGAGTTCACCTCGATTTAGTTTGAAGAATGGCACTCGCCAGGGCTGCCCTCTCTCGCCCCTACTTTTTGCTCTATGCATCGAACCTCTCGCGGCCCGTATTAGACTTAATGCAGACATCGGGGGGATTACAGTGGGGCAGAAATCATACAAAATATCACTATTTGCAGACGACGTGCTCCTGACATTGTCCAACCCTTTGATTTCTCTTCCTAATCTACAAAAAGAATTACTCCTATATGGAACCCTCTCTGGTTATAAAATAAATCACACCAAATCTGAGGCCCTCGCATTTAATATCCCATCCCAAACCCATTTGATTCTAACCTCATCTTTCCCTTTTCTTTGGAGACCCTCGGCTATCAAATACCTCGGCATATTCATTACTAAATCCTATACCAACCTATACCAGGCTAATTATGTCCCTATGATTAAAACTCTCACCCAAGACCTGGACAAATGGGACAGATTATTCATTTCATGGATTGGACGAATCAACGCCCTGAAAATGAATCTCCTTCCCCGTATTCTTTACCTATTTCAGACCATTCCGATAATGGTGCCCCGAGTGACTCTGGCTTCATTGCAATCATTGTGCAACAAATTTATCTGGGCTCACCGTAAATCCCGATTAAGACGAACTCTGTTGACTAAAAGTGCTACTTCAGGCGGATTGGGATACCCTAACCTTCAGGCTTATTTTAATGCCTGTCACCTTAATCACATGGTGTCTTGGCATTCCCCACAAGGGAACAGAAAATGGGTCGAGATTGAGAACTCAATATATCAGGGCGTCCCCCTCGACTCTCTTCTATGGCTCCCCAGGTCCTGCAGACCAGCCTCGGCCTATTCAATCCCTACGATTAAATTCACCCTGGGACTATGGGACAAACTCCGCAGCACCTACAATCTATCCTCACACCCCTCACCCCTAACACCTATCTGGGGACACCCTGCCTTTCCCCCAGGCTGCGAGCGAAAAATAGCGGCCCCATGGCAATCTCAGGGCATCACGAGATTCATCCATATTAAAGGCCACTCAGCACCGATATCGTTTGGAGATTTTCAGGAGCGCCTTGGTGTGCCATCCTCGTGTCATTACCATTACATTCAAATTCTCAGTTTTCTCAAATCCCAGCTTAAAAATACACCTTTGAAACCACCCACCTCCTTTGAACATATGTGCTTACATTCAATCGGCAAAAAGGGGAACATCTCAACAATATACAACTCTATCTTGACCCCAGATCCCCCGGACCGCGAACCCCATGAACTAGCCTGGAAATCAGATCTCTCCCATCCGTTGGAAGATGATCTATGGGAAGAAATCAGAATGCGCATAGCTAAAGCGTCTATTAGTGTGGCACTCAGGGAAACATGCTATAAGGTCTACACCAGGTGGGACTTGGTTCCCTCCAGACTACATTCCATCTACCCCACGACATCAAATATGTGTTGGAGACTCTGTGGAGAGGAGGGCACCTTTTACCACATATGGTGGACGTGCCCCTCGATTCGTCCATTCTGGAAAATGGTAGGAGCACTTGTTGCTCAAACATGCGGACATAATTTAGACCTCTCCCCTGAAACTGCTCTACTTCATGCCCCCATACCAATGTTACCCAAAACCCAGGACAAGCTTGCCATGCTACTTTGCATGGCGGCAAAATCTCTGATAGCTAAATGCTGGAAAGACCATAAACCACCCTCCAAGGCATTACTGATGTCCAAGATTAATTATATAGCCAGTATGGAATATATTACAAGCCTAAGAAATAACACAGTGGCCCAGTTCCACAACATCTGGTCTCCTTGGTACCTCGCTCGGTCTTTATTGATGCCCGGACTATGTTGATGCTGCTAATACTACTAACTCTGCTAATACCTCTATCACCTATGTTGTCTCCCCCTCTCCTATTGATACGGGGAACGGCTCCCACCCTCTTGCCTCCCTATAAGTAATTGTCCCAATGATTTCCCTCTATTGAGCTATATACTCTAGCGTCCCCTCTCCCTGCCTTTTCTTTTTCTCTTTTACTTTTACTCTTCACGGGTTTACTCTCAGTTTTAGTATAAAATTTATACTATATCTATAAAATAAAACGAGACAGGTCAAGTACGCGCTTAGAAATTAGCAGGGAGCATATTACTAATATTTGTTGGTCTATGATGTCATAGAATTGTTTTAACTTGATATGTGAAACGGTTGTTTTCATGTTCTATTTTCCTAACCTGCACAAGTCTGTTTTTGTTAACCTTGTGATTACTGACCACTCTCAATAAAAACTCTAACTTTAAATTGCCCTGATGGACACCTAAAAGCATTTGAATCGCCCCCCTTAAGTGTCTACACGATTTTCAAAGCTCCATTGAAAACTGTTAACTGTAAGAGAAATGGATTTACAATAGACACAGTATTGATAATAAACGTAGAATGAAATAAAAAAGTTGCCATGCAAAAAAAAAAAAAAAAGACGGGGGCCTACGGCCTTGCATCGACTACCGGGGCCTCAACGAAATTACAGTTAAGAACAGATACCCCTCGCCCTTGATTCCCGAACTATTTGACCGTGTTAAGGGGGCTACCATTTTCACCAAATTGGGCCTGCAGGGAGCTTATAACCTTATACGCATTCGCACAGGAAACGAGTGGAAGACTGCGTTCAATACTCGCGACGGGCATTACGAATATCTGGTGATGCCCTTTGGCTTATGCAATGCTCCAGCAGTCTTCCAGAATTATGTCAACAAGTTTTTCCGATACCTCCTCTATAAGTGCCTGGTTGTGTATCTGGACGATTTTTTTATATTTTCCAAAGATCTGAAAGTCCATTGCGAACAAGTCAGAGAAGTCTTGAGACATCTAAGGGAAAATCGACTCTTTTGTAAACTAGAGAAGTGCACGTTTGAGGTTCCTTCCATCCCTTTTTTAGGTTACATCATTTCCAGGAGGGAATTTCAGATGGATCCTGCCAAAGTCCAAGCAATCAGAGATTGGACCCTTCCTACCACTCTGAAGGGAATCCAGCATTTTTTAGGCTTCGCCAATTTCTATAGGAAGTTTATTAAAGATTATTCCTCCATCATTGCCCCGATTACAGCACTAACAAGAAAAGGGCCTAATTCTGCAGCTTGGCCAGCTGAGGCACTAAAAGCCTTTTCGTTTCTAAAAGAGGCCTTCATGTCTGCTCCTATCCTTCGGCACCCTGATCTCAGTCGTCCTTTTCAGGTGGAGGTGGATGCTTCTTCAGTAGGAGTGGGGGCCATCTTATCCCAGTACTTTAAGGATCAGAAAGCTCATCCTTGTGCTTATTTTTCCCAGAGATTCTCTCTGGCAGAACAAAACTACGCCATTGGAGAACAAGAATTGCTTGCTATAAAACTTGCTTTTGAAGAGTGGAGGTACTTACTGGAAGGAGCTCAGCACCCAATCTCAGTAACCACAGATCACAAAAATCTTTTATATCTTCAGACCGCCCGATGTTTAAACCCATGACAAGCCAGGTGGGCACTGTTTTTCTCACGTTTTTCTTTCAAGCTCAGTTATCGTCCAGGGTCTCTTAATCGGAAAGCAGATGCGCTCTCTTGTTCATTGAGGTCAGATGAGTCCACAGATCTTCCGGACAGACAATTCATCCTAGATCCTGCCGCCTTTGCTGCAACTCATACTAACCTTTGTTGCACCAGAACTCAGAAAAAAACTGCTCACGTGGGCTCATACCTCACTGTGTATGGGACACGCAGGTATCCTCAAGACTCTTAAGTTCATCCAACGCTCCTATTGGTGGCCTCATCTGAAGACGGATGTTTTGGAATTCATAGCTGCCTGCCCAAAGTGCGCCCAACATAAAAGTCCAAGAGGATCACCATCGGGTATTCTTCATCCGCTATCGGTTCCACAAAAAACCCTGGACACACATCTCCATGGACTTTATAACTGACCTACCTGTCTCCAGAGGACGAAACACCATTTGGGCCATTGTGGACCGATTTTCCAAAATGGTGCACTTTGTCCCACTCACAGGTCTTCCAACCGCTCCACAACTATCAAAAATGTTCATATCAGACATCTTCCAGTTACATGGACTTCCACAAGAGATAGTTTCCGATCGAGGGCCTCAGTTTGTGGCTAAATTCTGGAGAGCACTGAGTTCAGCTCTTGAAATGGAATTAAGTTTCTCCTCTGCATGCCATCCCCAAACGGATGGCCAGACTGAGAGAGTGAACCAAGACTTAGAGACTTTTCTATGACTCTTCATGTCTTCCTCTCAGGACGATTGGCTGGACTATCTTCCATTTGCTGAATTGCTCGAAATAATCTCTACCATTCCGCTACTCATTCCACACCCTTTAATGCGAATTATGGACTTCATCCACGTGTTCCTGCTTTCCAATCTCTTCCAGCTCTCGAAGTACCTGTCGCAGAGTTAGCCCTTCAGCAATTCACTAAGATGTGGAAACAAGTTCATGAGGCTCTGCTTAAAAGGTCCAATAAATACAATTTTTTTGCAGATCGGAAACGGAAAGCTGTCCCTAGTCTCAAAGTGGGTGATCAAGTCTAGATTTCTACTAGAAACTTAAGACTCAAGGTCCCTTCCAAGAAATTTGCCCCCAGATTCATTGGACCATATCCTGTTGAAAACGTATTGAATCCAGTAGCATACAAAGTGACGTTGCCTCCGTACTTGAAGATCCCAAATGCATTTCACATCTCCTTACTGAAGCCTCTCATACTGAACCGTTTTCAGGCTGCGCTCCCTAGACCTCCCAAGGTGCAAGCTGCTCAGGGAGAAGAATTTGAAGTTCATAGGATTCTTGACTGTCGTAAAAGATATGGTCGCGTCCAATATCTTATTGATTGGAAGGGATATGGACTGGAGGAAATGTCCTGGGTTTCTGAAGAGGACGTCCATGCTCCAAGATTAGTCCGGGCCTTTCATACTAAGAATCCGATGAAAGCACAAGGGTGTTCAGAGCCCACCCTAAAAGGGGGGGGGTACTGTCAGGCTCCGGAGCCTTACCTCCGGCGGGCGCTCCCGCGGGTTACCATCCTGCTGGTTGGTGCGACTGCGGCGGGTCCTTCTGGATGGATGTGCGGCTGCCAAGGGCCGAGGGTCTGGAGAGCCGGGCGCTGCGGCAGGGATTGCTGCGGTAAGGTCCTCTAGTGGTGACACAGTATGGTGTGTCAGTGACAAAAGCTGGCTAAATCTGTGTGCTAACAGCTAAATATGTCTCCTGTGCTGGGGTCAGCCATGTTGGAGACCAGAGTATTACCAATGAAGTTCCCGATCTGTGTCCAGCCAATCCTGCATGTTCTCCCCTTACAAAAGGGGGCTGGCTCAGAGGGAGAGTGCCAGTGCTTCATGTTATCTCCTTGTGAAAGGTTCTCCAGCTCTGTGCTCCCAGGTTACTTCTGGTTCCCTGGTCCTGGTTGCTCTCATCCATCGGTTACCTAAATGCTGCTGCAGTCCTGCTGTCTAAGTCCGTTGCCACTCATGGAAACGCTCACGGGGTCCCAGGTCGTAGAGGAGCTCCAGGTGCTAACGGCGGTTCCCGCAGACGTCTTCATTTCTTCAAAGTCCAAGTTCTTCAGCTTCGTCTTTCAATCACAAACCACAGTCCTCATTTCTTCAAAGTCCAAGTTCTTCAGCCTCCTCTTTCAATCACAATCCACAGTCCTCATTTCTTCAAAGTCCAAGTTCTTCAGCCTCGTCTTTCAATTACAAACCACAGTCTTCATTTCTTCAAAGTCCAAGTTCTTCAGCCTCCTCTTTTAATCATAAAACACAGTCTTCAGTTCTTCTTTACCGGAGTTCTTCAGCTTCACTCTTCAAGTCATTTAACCATAGACTCTAATTCTTCCAGTTTCTCCTATTGCTCCAATATTCGTGTACAGCCTGATTATTCATTAAAACTACAGTTATCTTCCTATGGAGTCCTCCTTTTCTTTATGCCCTCCGGCCAACGTTAACACTTAGTTTGGCTTCCACCCCATGAGGAGGAATTACATTCAGCCACCTCATTTACTCTCCTCACAGGTAGCTGTCCCTTCCGCCAAAACTCGGTTGTCGGAACCCCAACTTACGCCGAGCGTGTCAAAAATGCTAATGTACTCCTTATCACTCTGCAGGTAAAACAGCTTGCTTATTTACCACCCGTCACCTGTTCACTGTCTGAGAGGTCAAACACACGACTTAAATAGTACCTCAATCAATTTAATTTAACCATCTGTGCTCAGACATGGATATCCTCAAAACCTGGACCGTTAGGGTCAGGGGCGTTTCAACAGAGGAGGGGGCCCGTATGCACCCCCGGTGGGCCCCCTCCTCTGTACAGCGCTGTAAACTCTGGCATTGTGCCAGATTCTACTGCTCATTTGCAGGTCTCCGGAAACATGGCGCCCGCCATGATCCGGAGACCAATTTGTAAGCTGCACATGTGTGGCGGCCTTTTTTGGCGGTGATTTCTGTCGCGACTGCAGCGACCGACGCTGGTCTCTGGAAAGGGAAGTATTAAAATGGGTAAAATGGAAACAGACAGACAATAATATACAGGTTTTAAAGAAGTAAATCCTGTTTCTCTGATGAATTATATACATATTCTAAGGTACGTATCTATATGGGACCAGTGTGTTTACTACAATTGTGTTTTGATATTAATTCTGTGGACGGTTAGGTATATTGATTACTTGGAGACCACAGGTGTCTCTGCTTACACTAATGTGGAAGGGTATATATTGTGGCCAAAGCCACACTCCAACATATGCTCCTGAAGAAGTTGGGTCGTTTGCACCAGTGAAACGCGTGAGCCTGGAGGACACTACCGACACATCCTTGGGAAATCATCCTGTCATTTTGGACTCTTATTCAACTGATCTTGCCTGGCACAAAATTGGACAGCATTTCTTCTGGTTACATCACCACTAACGGAGGAACCAGAGCCATCCTTACTTGCCTTATCACCACACATTGCTGTGTTGGATTTGGGACTAATTAGGACTCCAGAAATTCATCTCTTCTCATCTCCGAATTAATATTGTGGAACCATCTCCAGAGGAAGTCCTAGCTGGGGTATGATCTTCCCATTACTAAGGAGCCAAATGAATGTGTCCTATTACATCAATTCATATTGTCAATAAGTCTTGTTTTTATGGTACTTATGTTTTTTTTTAAATGATTGTGTTTATTAACAGACTATATTTTAACTTTATAACCTACCGTCCCAGATTTCTTAAACACAAGTGCAAAGGATTTGTGTATTAACAACTAGCGCTGGTATATATTTTTCCATTTTTATATATATATCTCCTGGGGATTTACCAACCCCTATTCTAGCAGCTATTGACAGCGCACTCTCTCACTCTTCTGTTGCTCAAGTATTAAAATGGGTGCAGTGTGTGCGGTGTGGGCCCCTCCTGGACCCATTATAGAAACGCCAATGGTTAGGGTGCCTTGAGGACCGTGTTTGGGTACTTCTGGCTGAGGGTGTCGTCTTTGATAGGCAGTCGGAGCGGCAGATAACTGAGGGATTAAGTGACATCGAAGGGAGTATTGAAAAAAAGATAGGTCAAGTAAGAGATGGAAAAGCACATGAGGGAAGAGGGCCCTGCTCTTGAAAGCTTACATTCTAAAGGTATCTATCTATCTATCTATCTATCTATCTATCTATCTATCTATCTATCTGTCTGTCTGTCTGTCTGTCTGTCTGTCTGTCTGTCTGTCTATCTATCTATCTATCTATCTAGTATCTATCTATCTATCACTAATCAGAAATAAATGTATGTATTGTATGGCATACAGTCGGTCCAGTGGTGTCCCTGACTGTCTATATACACATTGTAGATCTCTGTAATTTTGTCTGTTCAATAAATATTAAATATTTAAAGTAAATAAATAAATATATATATATATACAACATTGATGACAGCAGCTGTCTCAATCAAGGCCCCTGTTGGTGGAGTACAGTGGGTACTGGTGTATTTAGCCCTCACTGACCATTGCTCCAATCTGGTGGTGCCGAAAGGGGCAGCGGCAGGTATAAAATACTCTAGCTTGTTTGTGGCTAAGTGGGGAGATGCAGCCATGGCACGAATATGGCATAGTCATGGCACCACACACTTTGTCACAGCACCTAGAACAAGGGCTGACAGATCTCCCAGCAACCACTGTCCCCATAGTTTCCCTGTGAATATGGAAATGGGGCACTTTCAGAATCTGTTTAGCTTTTCTAAACTTGTCTCCGATTGCTAATACCATCCGAAGTTTTCCCCTATGAGCTGTTCTAGAGGGATCTTCTGATCCCTCCAAACTCATCCCCCATGCATAGCCTGCTATTACGGATAGTACCCGAAAATAAAGTGATATCCATAAGCCCATGAATATGTTTTATTGTTGTTGTCCAACAGTTGTGTTTTTTTTGTGTGTTTTTTTTTTTTAGTTGTCTGCTAATTCACCACATTCTGCAGTAATGGGTTACAAAGAAAACAATCTTAGAAGTCGGGAGTTCGTCAGCGAATTATTCTGAGATTATAAACATTTCCATCAATTGGGACAAAAATATTTGGATAATATCGGAATTCCTGGAGAATAAGAATATTTAAAGCCCGTACAATTATAAATGATGCAAAATTCATGGAAGATTGGAATCATTGTTCGAACAGTAGCTCTTGTTCCCTGTTGAGGCTCTGGATCAAATATAGGAAACATAAAGTGAACATTATAGAGAAAGAAATAGATGAATTAGAAATGACCCTGGAACCATTTAATGATCTCCCTGTCTATAATGACATTGATCTGATTGCTAACAATAGAACAGTTTCAGAAATAACTTATCGAAGTAAAAAAAGAAAAATGATTTATACAGATGAGGATGAGAAACGGGGTATCCGGTCTCTAGGTCGACCACACTTAGGTTGACATGCATTAGGTTGACCACTATTGGTCGACATGCATTAGGTCGACATGGTTTCTAGATCGACATGGTTACTAGGTCGACATGTTCTAGGTCGACATGACAAAAGGTCACATTTTCTTTCATTTTTTTTTTACTTTTCATACTTTACAATCCATGTGAACTACAATTGGGAACGGTAACCTGTGCCAAGCGCAGCGGAGCGAGGCACCTTGCCCGAAGCATGGCGAGCAAAGTGAGCCATGTGAGGGGACACAATGCACTAATTGGGGTTCCAGGTCACGCTGCAAAGAAAACGACACCAACATTTTTTTAAAAACTCATGTCGACCTTTTGTCATGTCGACCTTGTTCATGTCAACCTAATGCTCGTGTCGACCTATTTCAGGTGTCAACCTAGTTACTGTCAACCAATAGTGGTCGACCTAGACACTGTCGACCTAAGTGTGGTCGACCCTATGATCCACACCTGAGAAAGGGTACCCAATAACGTATCACCAAATAACTAGTTATTGGGAATATACTGTATGAGGGTAGGGTATGCGTGATTGCCGGTCAGCCATATCAGTATCTCGGTAACGGAATGCCGGCGGGGGAGCAAGCAAAACAAGCCCATTGCAGGCTCGATGCACTCGCCACGCAATGGGCTTGGTGGCTCGCTGCGCTCGCTACTGGTTCTATTCCCACTCTATGGGTGTCGTGGACACCCACGAGTGAGAATAGTCCCTATTAGTCGGCAAGCCGGCCATTGGGATTGTGACCGGGCGAGATTTGGGGGATCAGTATTGTGACTGCCGGTCACAAAACTGCAACCCCTGTATACTGCGACTGCAAAGCAAACTCGTGGTCTTCACAGATCTTCACACCAGAGCACAGGGTTTTATAGGATGATAAAACACAGCACACATAAAATGTTACAAGCTGCAAATGCAGCTTGCATTCTGTTTATGTTTTTATGTTGTGAGTCAGTTGTATTTCTGTTAGCATTCCAGGTTTTCTTATGTACTTGTTTGGGGTACTGTTGCGAGAAGCCTTTAGTGAGTCTGTGTAACTGCAGCCTGTCTCCTGTATGTGTGGCCTGTGCAGTCTCACCTGTCAGATAATTAAGCCATTACCTTGTGTCTGGTTTTCCAGCCATCCTGATTGGGGCTTGTTCCCTTTATTACCCAGCTTGCCCTTCATCTGACACCGGTTATAGCTTCAAGTTCCTGTTTGTACCTGGTCCTGGTTCTCGTCCTGTGGTTGTGAATTGAGTTTGTGCAGTTAGTGCTGTCTGTTCCTGTTGCCAAGCCTGCAGTGACTGCACACAGTGTTATCCTGCTCTGAAGCCGATATCATTCTCAGTGTCTCTGGATCTCTGCTCTCCTTCAGAGGGTTCTGTTCCAATTCCAATTTATGGGATTCTTCAGAATCCACATCAGACAGTTTAAGCTAAATCCTGGGATTTTGCATTGGTTATTTTCAGAGTCTGAGTTACCTCTTGTATTTGTTTATTTATATCATCCTGTGCATTGTTGCATTTGTTATCCATTGATATTTAGTTGCTTATATCATCCTGTGCATTGTTGCATTTACATACAATCTGTGTTTGACTATTATACTACCCTGTGCATTGTTGCATTTCATATACATTCAGTGTTTATTATTATTTCACCCTGTGCATTGTTGCACTCACGCGCATTCTGTTATTATCTCCGTCTGTGCATTTAGCAGCGTTACTAAGGTTGTGTCAAGTGAACATCTCACTGTGCTGCATTTACTCTTGCTCGGCCTCCAATAGTTGCCTTGTCCTTATATAAGACCTGGGGGCATTTGAGTACGGGGTGGACCTAATTCACCCTGGAAAGGCAGCTGCTAAAGGTAAAGCCTAGCATCGCAGGAGTCTAAAATACTGCTGGCCAAGGGTAATTGCTTGAGCATCACCAAGTACCACATGGTAACCCTTTTAACTGAGTAGTCCACATAACATAAAATTCCTGCTGTGACATACTGTATGTAGTACTAAATAAGTGCAATTGGCCTGATTGCAAATCCGAATGTGGGTGATTTTTTTGCAAATTGTGCATGCGCCACGGCCAGCATATGCAACTTAGAGCATTTACCAGTGGGCCATTGGGCATTATTGGGTGGCATGCAGTGCCGGATTTCTCACTAAGCATGTGCCTATGGGCAGCACCTGCTGAAGGTGGCAAGGCAGTCCCCCCCCATACATTAGAGCAGCGGCATGGCACTGTTCCCACCCCTGCAACAGAGAAGCGGCACGGCAGTCCCCCCCCCCCGCATTAGAGCAGCAGTGCGGCACAGCAGCTCCCCGCTGCCCCACAACAGAGGAGCAGCACGGCACAGCAGTTCCCGTCCCCATTCCCGCATCAGAGCGGAGGATGGACTGCCGGGATGAAAGACGGTGAGTATTTAAGCCCTGTAAACGGGGGTGAGGGCAGCTGATTTCATTGTGCTGGGTGTGTGTGGGGGGGGGCAGCCAATATCATTGTGCCTAGGGGCGACCTGAGCCCTAAATCCAGCTCTGGTGGCATGGTGTGTTCTCACATAGCAGAAGCATCCCATGGGCATATCATGGGTATACACAGAGTTGCAGGCTGTTTAGATGTGAGCGTATCCAGAGTTCCTGCACCAAGGAAGGGGCTGGAGCAAATGCTGAGAGTATTGATGGCTGCTCTGATAAGCAGAGTGTTGGGGTTAGGGATGGACTGGCCAACAACCATACAGGGGGTTGGGTTCCATGACTTGAGGGCCCCATCCCCTCCTCTAAGGGTCAGGTTCCAGACCATGCGCTCTAATGAAATATTGTTACTCTACTAGAGGTTCAGTAATTGGGTGGTGCAGGATCATGGATTTACTCGGTGGCTTGTGTAATGCCCACAATTCTGGTGCCGGAATTTACAACTAAAGTGGTCATTCCGAGTTGATCACTAGCTGCATTTGTTCACAGCGCGGCGATCAGGCTAAAAAACGGCAGCTAGTGATCAACTCAGAATGACCCCCAATGACCTCACCGAATGCTGGATCCAACTCAATTTTATTGCAAGGATACAATTGAACCATACATGACAGTTCATATAAAGGACAGTTTACATACGATACAGGTGCACAGTGAACAGGCTGGCTTTGATCTCAGTCTCAGGTAACCAGCATTAACGTTAGGTAGCAAGTGTTAGGCGCCGTGGTCCGCGACGTCCTTGCGGCCCAGCGCCTAGCAACTAGTGACGCCAGGCGTGCGAGCCACCGGGTCCCTAGCAACGCTGGGACGCCGTGCGCGCTTAGCCGCCGGCTCCCTAGTAACACTGAGCCGCCTGGACCCTAGCAACGGGGACACCACGGGCGGACCGCGCTCCCCGTTGCAGGGTCAATCTAATCAGTTAAAACATTCACACATTTGTCTTCTGCTCGTGCAGCAAGCCAGCTGCACGGCATCTTGTTAATCAGGCTCCAAGCATCTGATTGGAGGACTCCCTGCTAAATACCTGCTCAGTGCTGCACACAGACGCCGGTAATAGCTTCCTGCATGCTGCCTTGGTTTGCTGAATGTCTGTTCCTGTCCTGCTGTATCCGGTCATTCCTGTCCTCAGAAGTTCTGTATCTTGGAGTTGTCATCTCATCCCAAGAAGTCGTTTGGTCCCCTGTTGTCCTCAATGATCACCAGAGAATATCGAGTGGTGTTCGTGAGTTGCGGCTCTGCCGTGTGTTGCGGCTCAGCTGCTTTATCTTTATATTCTGTTTCGGAGCATTTGCGGAGGGTTCCGCTTCCACAAGTCCTCTCCGGAACTCGGCGGTGCCGGGTAGGAGAGTGGACAAGTGGATATTTTGGTTGTCCTTTTCCCTGGCGGTTTTTCCGCACATATTCTAGTTTTTAGTTTCTTGTAGCCCCTGGCCTGGTTGTTTAGTCAGAGGGCCCCTTGTTATCACCCTGTCTCGGATTTCCCTTTGTCTCCCATTAAGACCTGAGGGGGCATCGGAGTTGGGCAGACATAATCCGCCCTTCAAACGCGGCTGCCATGGGCTCAAGCAACCATAGTCTCGCAGGGGATTTCTGACAGCACGGGCGAGACAACGGAGTTAGGGGGCGAGGGGCTATTTTCCATTCCCGCTCCCTTCCCCAGCATTACGTTCCAGTGCTCCGGTCCTCGCAATAAGATCTCCTCAGACCAGAGTGCTGGAGTCATAACATTATTACCGGCCCTACCAAAAACTAAAATTAAACAGGGTTTAATTTTTTCTCATTCAGTTTTTGTTAAAGTTTTTTGGCCTCATGAATCCGACAGGTTTAGGGCCAAATCCTGGCCAGCTCTTAGTCAATCAGATTCAAGAACTTACTCAGATGGTTCAGGATCTTTCTCTTTGGGTGAGGTCGCAGGAAGATCTTTTGCGAGCCTCCCCAAAGGTAGTCCCTGAACCAAAGATGCATTTGCCCGACCGTTTTTCTGGTGATAGAAAATAATTTTTTAATTTTAAAGAGTCCTGTAAACTTTATTTTCGTTTAAGACCTACTTCCTCTGGTACTGAATCTCAGCGGGTTGGGATTATTATTTCTTTACTCCAGAGGGATCCTCAGACCTGGGCATTTGGTTTAAGAGCAGAGGATCCTGCGTTGTTGTCAGTAGACGCTTTCTTTAAGTCTTTAGGGCTCTTGTATGATGACCCAGATAGAGAGGCGTCCGCTGAAAGTCAGCTGCGCGCTCTCAAACAAGGTAGAAATCCTGCAGAGGTTTATTGTACCGAGTTTCGCCGTTGGTCGAACGACTGTTGCTGGAATGACCCAGCCCTGCGCAGTCAGTTTCGCCTTGGTTTATCAGAGTTTATTAAAGACAGTCTCCTCCAGTACCCCGCTCCTGAGACTCTCGATAAACTCATGGAGCTTTCTATTAAGATTGATC
Organism: Pseudophryne corroboree; assembly: GCF_028390025.1. Taxonomy (NCBI): domain Eukaryota; kingdom Metazoa; phylum Chordata; class Amphibia; order Anura; family Myobatrachidae; genus Pseudophryne; species Pseudophryne corroboree. The sequence continues at coordinate 874,021,442 of NC_086447.1, forward strand.
GTCGTCTCAGAGAGCGGAGGGCTGAAAGATGAACATCTGTAAGGTCTAGTCCTTGTGTTTATTCCATTCCTGAGGACGTTGAAGAGCCCATGCAGATGGGTCTCTCCCGGCTGTCTCCTGAGGAAAAAACCAGAAGGCAAAATTCCGGTCTTTGTTTGTACTGTGGTGGTAAGGGACATTTTGCTCGTAATTGTCCCAACAAGTCGGGAAACGCCTTGGCCAGGTGAATTGTGAGGGGTTCACCCAGTGGCAGATCTAGACTTAACTTTTAGGGGGGGCGGTTTAAGAATTATGACTCCTCCCCCTAATCATAGCCCCTCCCACTTAGTAATGCCCTTCCCGTTCGCTTCTAAAATTTCCTATTGTTGCCATTACTAATAAAATGTTGCCAGTTAGTGGAGAGAACCCTGCGCACTGGTGATACAGACTGGCGAATCGCCATTCCTTCCATCAGAGGTGGTAGAGGCTAAGACAGTAGGGCAATTTAAACATGCATGGGATAGTCATAAGGATATTCTTACAAAGAAATAAGGATCAGATAAGGTTAGAGATAAAAATTAAAAAAAAAAAAAAAAAAAGGGGCAGACTAGATGGGCCAAGTGGTTCTTATCTGCCGACAACTTCTGTTTCTACAGCACACAGAATGAGCCGAAATTCACATTATAGCACACTGTATGAGCTGAAATTCACATTATAGCACACAGAATGAGCTGAAATTCACATTATAGCACACAGAATGAGCCGAAATTCACATTATAGCACACAGAATGAGCCGAAATTCACATTGTAGCACACAGAATGAGCCGAAATTCACATTGTAGCACACTGAATGAGCTGAAATTCACCTTGTGGCACACTGAATGAGCCAAAATTCACATTGTAGCACACAGAATGATCCGAAATTCACATTGTAGCACACTGAATGAGCTGAAATTCACCTTGTGGCACACTGAATGAGCCGACATTCACATTGTAGCACACTGAATGAGCCGAAATTCACATTGTAGCACACTGAATGATCCGAAATTCACCTTATAGCACGCTGAATGAGCCGAAATTCACATTGTAGCACAGTGAATGATCCGAAATTCACCTTATAGCACGCAGAATGAGCCGAAATTCACATTATAGCATGCGGAATGAGCCAAAATTCACATTATAGCACGCGGAATGAGCCAAAATTCACATTATAGCACGTGGAATGAGGCAAAATTCACATTATAGCACACTGAATGATCCGAAACTCACACTGTAGCACACACTGAATGAGGCAAAAATCAAATTGTAGCACAATGAATGATCCGAAATTCACCTTGTAGCACACTGACTGAGGCAAAATTCACATTATAGTACACTGTATGAGGCAAAATTAACGTTATAGCACACTGTATGAGGCAAAATTAACGTTATAGCACAATGTATGAGACGAATGATGCAAAATGCACACTGAATGAGGCAAAATAATGCAGGGAGAAGAGAAAAACACACACACACCTCTACACACACACACACACCTCTACACACACACACCTCTACACACCTCCTCATAGGTAGAGGCCTGGCCGGGTCCCACCGCGGTATTGGGAACGGGTGGAGAGCGGTGCAGTGCGGCAGGGAACGTAGACAGAGAGAGAGCGTCTTGACGCGCGTACAGGGAGGAGGGGGCGTCCGCAGAACAGAGGCCGCTGTACGCACGTCAGGACGCTCCTCTCTCTCCTCCTCCGCCGCCGCGCTGCACCGCTCGTCAGACTCCAACCCGTTCCCAATACCGCGGCGGGACCCGGCCTCCATCCCGCTGCCGGTATATGTAGGGGGGGCGTTCGCCCTAATCGCCCCCCGCTAAATCTGCCACTGGGTTCACCTAGGTCTGCAGCTTATCTCCTCGAATAACTCTCTTTTAGTTCCAGTTAAGGTATCCTTTGGCAGCCTCAATTCTTTGGTGTCGGCTTTTGTTGACAGTGGAGCTGCAGGAAACTTTATGGATTTAACTTGGGCTAAGGCCTTAGGCATTCCACAGTTACCATTGGATAGGTGTATCACCATGCACGGCTTAGATGGGAGTCCGCTTTCCAATGGGGTTATTACTCACCGTACACCTCCCGTAGTACTTACAGTAGGAGCCTTACATTCCGAAAATATTGAATTCTACCTAACACATTGCCCAGCAGTTCCAGTTGTTCTGGGTCACCCTTGGCTGGCCTTTCATAATCCCACCATTGATTGGCGGTCCGGGGAGATTTCCCAATGGGGTACATTTTGTGCTAAGGAATGTATTTCGTATCCAGTCAGAGTAGCAGCTATCATTCCAAAGCTCATTCCTGTGGAATACCAGGAGTTTGCCGATGTATTCTCCAAAGGCAATGCGGACATTCTGCCTCCCCATCGGCCTTATGATTGTGCTATTGAGCTAGTTCCAGGTGCCGCATTGCCAAAGGGGAGATTATATGCATTGTCCGGGCCAGAAACATCGGCCATGAATGATTATGTTCAGGAGAGCTTAGAGAAAGGCTTTATTAGACCATCAAAATCTCCTTTAAGTGCAGGTTTTTTCTTTGTGGAGAAAAAGGATGGCTCGCTTAGACCATGCCTTGATTTTAGAGCCCTGAATAAGATCCCAGTAAAAAACACCTATCCTTTGCCGTTAATTTCTGTACTTTTTGATCAGTTACGTTCTGCTGTGATTTTTTCTAAAATTGACCTTAGAGGAGCTTACAACCTCATCCGAATTAAATCTGGAGATGAGTGGAAGACGGCTTTCAGCACTCAGTCGGGTCACTACAAATACCTGGTGATGCCGTTCGGCCTGTCTAATGCTCCAGCAGTTTTTCAAGACCTCATTAACGATGTGCTCCGTGACTTCCTAGGGAAATTCGTGGTCGTTTATTTAGACGACATCTTGATTTATTCTGAATCGATGGTACAACATGTTACCCAGGTTCGTCTGGTTCTTCAAAAGTTACGTGAGAATCATTTATATGCCAAGCTGGAGAAGTGTGATTTTCACGTCACGGAAGTATCTTTTTTAGGGTACATAATTTCCCCTCAGGGATTTTCCATGGAACCAAAGAAGCTCCAGGCCATCCTTAATTGGGCGCAACCCACCAATTTAAAAGCAATTCAGCGCTTTTTAGGGTTTGCGAATTATTATAGGAGGTTCATTCATTCTTTTTCTGACCTGGTTGCTCCTATAGTAGCTCTGACAAAGAAAGGAGCGGATCCTACCAACTGGTCGCATGAAGCTGAGTTGTCCTTCTGGGCCTTGAAACAAGCCTTTGTCTCGGCTCCAGTCCTCAGACATCCTAATCCGGAGTTGCCCTTTGTTGAGGAGGTTGATGCCTCAGAGGTTGGAGTGGGGGCTGTCCTTTCTCAAAAGGATCCGGAGTCTCTGGAGTTACATCCTTGTGCCTTTATGTCCAGGAAATTCTCCTCCGCTGAATCCAACTATGACGTTGGTAATCGGGAGTTACTGGGGGTAAAGTGGGCTTTCGAGGAGTGGAGGCATTGGCTGGAGGGAGCAAAACATACTATTTCGGTTTTGACTGACCATAAGAACCTGCAATACATTGAATCAGCTAAACGGCTTAATGCCCGGCAGGCACGTTGGGCATTATTTTTTACTCGTTTCAAATTTATAATCACTTTCAGGCCTGGTTCCAAGAATACTAAAGCTGATGCCCTGTCACGTAGCTTTCTTCCGGTTCACAATAGCAATCCTGTTGTTACCCCCATACTTCCATCTTCGGTCATCCGGGCAGGCCTCACACAGGATTTATTTACCCAGTTAAACCAGCTTCAACACCAAGCTCCTAGATTTACTCCTGCTGGTCGTCTTTACGTCCCTGAATTTTTGAGAGCCACTGTTTTAACTGAATTTCATGACAACAAAGTTTCAGGGCATCCGGGAATCACTAAGACATTGGAGTTAGTCTCTCGTTCAGTATGGTGGCCTAGTCTTTCTAAAGACGTTAAGGAATTTGTTTATTCATGTCAGGTTTGTGCACAGCATAAGGTTCCCCGTTCCTTGCCTATCGGGCAACTTATGCCGTTAACTGTTCCTCTCAGGCCATGGTCTCATATTTCCATGGATTTTGTGGTTGACCTTCCCCTTTCAGCCGGATTCCGAGTCATATGGGTGGTAGTGGACCGTTTTAGTAAAATGGCTCATTTTATTGCTCTTCCTCGATTGCCTTCTGCTCAAGGGTTGGCAGTTTTGTTCCTCCGCCATGTGTTCAGGCTTCATGGGTTGCTCACTGATATTGTTTCTGATCGGGGTCCACAATTCATCGCACAATTCTGGAAATGTTTTTGTGCCTCATTAAAGGTGAAACTGTCGTTAACATCCAGTTACCACCCACAATCCAACGGGCAAACCGAACGAGTCAACCAGTCATTAAAACAATATTTGCGCTTGTATTCAGCCAAACTCCAGAATGATTGGTCCGAGTTTCTCCCTTTGGCTGAATTTGCTTACAATAATTCTTGTCATTCCTCCACTAAAGAGTCTCCATTCTTTTCAGTTTTTGGTTTTCACCCCAGAGCCAATTCTTTTTTTCATCATTCTCCAGTCTCCTCGCTAACCTTAACCTCCCATCTCAGAGCAATTTGGAAAAAAGTGCACCTTGCTCTCAGAAAAGCGGCCTTCCGAGAAAAGACATTTTCTGACAGGCTCCGACGTCCTTGCACTTTTAAGGTGGGAGATAAGGTGAGGTTGTCAACTCGCAACATCAGGCTTCGACAATCCTCGGCTAGACTGGGACCCAAATTTATTGGACCGTTTCTTATTATTAAGAAGGTCAACCCAGTTGCCTTTCGGCTACGTTTACCGAGATCCCTTAAGATTGGAAATACTTTTCACTGTTCCCTGTTGAAACGATTTGTTTCTTCCAGTAGATTTCCTTGGAAAATCTCTCAGGGTGGATCTCCAGTGGATGTGCAGGGACAACAGGAGTTCCTGGTAGAGAAAGTTCTTGATTCAAGAATATCCCGGGGCCGGCTTTATTTTTTGGTTCATTGGAGAGGCTATGGTCTGGAGGAAAGGTCTTGGGTCCTGGACAAGGATCTTCATGCCCCTAGACTCAAGAAAGCATTTTTTCGAGAATTTCCTCAGAAAGCTGGCTCTAGGGGTTCGTTGACCCCTCCTCAACGGGGGGGGGGGTACTGTTAGGCGCCGTGGTCCGCGACGTCCTTGCGGCCCGGCGCCTAGCAACTAGTGACGCCAGGCGTGCGAGCCGCCGGGTCCCTAGCAACGCTGGGACGCCGTGCGCGCTGGGACGCCGGCTCCCTAGTAACACTGAGCCGCCTGGACCCTAGCAACGGGAACGCCACGGGCGGACCGCGCTCCCCGTTGCAGGGTCAATCTAATCAGTTAAAACATTCACACATTTGTCTTCTGCTCGTGCAGCAAGCCAGCTGCACGGCATCTTGTTAATCAGGCTCCAAGCATCTGATTGGAGGACTCCCTGCTAAATACCTGCTCAGTGCTGCACACAGACGCCGGTAATAGCTTCCTGCATGCTGCCTTGGTTTGCTGAACGTCTGTTCCTGTCCTGCTGTATCCGGTCATTCCTGTCCTCAGAAGTTCTGTATCTTGGAGTTGTCATCTCATCCCAAGAAGTCGTTTGGTCCCCTGTTGTCCTCAACGATCACCAGAGAATATCGAGTGGTGTTCGTGAGTTGCGGCTCTGCCGTGTGTTGCGGCTCAGCTGCTTTATCTTTATATTCTGTTTCGGAGCATTTGCGGAGGGTTCCGCTTCCACAAGTCCTCTCCGGAACTCGGCGGTGCCGGGTAGGAGAGTGGACAAGTGGATATTTTGGTTGTCCTTTTCCCTGGCGGTTTTTCCGCACATATTCTAGTTTTTAGTTTCTTGTAGCCCCTGGCCTGGTTGTTTAGTCAGAGGGCCCCTTGTTATCACCCTGTCTCGGATTTCCCTTTGTCTCCCATTAAGACCTGAGGGGGCATCGGAGTTGGGCAGACATAATCCGCCCTTCAAACGCGGCTGCCATGGGCTCAAGCAACCATAGTCTCGCAGGGGATTTCTGACAGCACGGGCGAGACAACGGAGTTAGGGCGCCAGGGGCTATTTTCCATTCTCGCTCCCTTCCCCAGCATTACGTTCCAGTGCTCCGGTCCTCGCAATAAGATCTCCTCAGACCAGAGTGCTGGAATCATAACAGCAAGCAGGTGAAGCAAGATACAGGTGCACAGTAACAGGCTGGCTTTGGCTTTAATCTCAGTCTCAGGTAACCAGCATTAGCACTGCATTGCCAACACATGTAACATTGTAAGGAGAGTGCCTACCCCTTTTCTCTCTACTATGCAGGGGTGCACCAACACTGATGGGGAGCCCGACACTGATGGGGAGCCCGACCCCTTAACATGCAAGTCCTGTGGGGCACAGAATTGAGGGGAGCCCCCCCCCTTTAATTAACAAGTCATGCGGAGCCTACCCCCTTAATCAACAATATGTTGCCCCAATTGCAGAGTATTGGCAGCGGAAGGGGCTAAAGGGGCAGGGCAACTGAGGGGAATCTTTTCCTTATTTTTTTTTAATATGCAGGGGCTGTAGAAACTTAGGGGAGCCTACCCCCTTTACTAACTTTTTCTTCACTTGCAGAGCTATTGCAGCGGAAGGTGACTTGCAGTGGCACAGTACGACAGCGGAAGGGTTAACCAGGGTCTCACCACCTGTGGAGGCTCTTCTGACACCTCCGACCCAACTCCGTCTTTGGCGCCACCCAGGATGCAGAGCACCGCACCGGGGATGCACCCTTGTCCAGATGGCAAGAAGCCAGGGAGTCCGCTCCGTCAGGTCAGCGCTACTCCTCTGGGCTCCGGTCAAAGGTCTTCCTCCCACCTCCAGCCGCCGATCCGCACTGTCCTTTTCATCCAGCCACCAGGGGTCCTCCCAGGTCCTTTATCCCCTACGACGGGTGTCCACAGTGGTGCCTGCATCCTGTTCCCGTCCTTGGTTGCTAGCGGCGCTCACCACAGGCTCCAGTCACGATTGTCCTCGGCAGCGGGCACTGCTCCAGCCGGCTCTCTCTTCTTCCGCGGGACTTCGGTCTTCAGCACTTGTCCTCCGCTTCGTCCGGCAGCGCCGCAGACAGCGCCTCTTCTGCAGGGGTCCTAACCGGGAAAACTCTGCTTCTCTCCACGCTCCCGCACCGGCAGAAGGCTCCAACTCCAGACATCCGGGCAGCAGTACACACAGCTAGGTGATTGATCCTCAGGTTCCACAGAATCCTCGGCTCTCCTGGCGTGACTTCTGGCCCCACGGCTGCCCGAACCTCTTTCCAGGTGAGCTCTTCTTGGCACATCTCCGCCGACTACAAGGCAGTGGCTCTTCAGGAACACTTTCCCATTCCCCGGGGCTCTCTTTTCTGCACTATTGGTCCTGGTGCACCTCCACCTCCCCTCTCCTCCACGAAGACTGGCTCCCCGGGCCCCAGCAACAGCCCTCCCTTGGGCCACTCTGCCCTACAACCCAGGCACCCAGTCAGTAAAGGCCATCCATCCCGGGCTTCACTGTTGCAGGCCAGGGGGGTAAAACACTACAGATGGTGGCGCTAAACTCCCTGTCAGGGAAGGCAGGGTCATTAAAAGTTCAAGCCCTAACCTAACACAGGGCTACGCAGGCTATAGGTAATGACATGTGGGGGGACAATTAAGTAAAATAAAAACAGTGTGGTTTCTTTTAAATTAAGCAATGGGGGCATTACACTATGGAAACTATATAAAAATCCTGCCAACCAAAGTGGGCAGTCCTTTCTCCTCCTCTTATAAAGGGGCCCTGTTGGCAAGCTCAGTATGGGCCTAATTCAGACCTGATCGTAGATGTGCTAAATTTAGCACATCTACGATCAGTCACACAGACATGCAGGTGGACGCCCAGCCCAGAGCTAGCCCGCCCCGCATGTCACTACCTGCCCCGTCGCACAAGTACAAAAGCATCACACAACGGCAATGCTTTTGTACTTCAGGAGTCCGTAGGCAGGGAGCTACTCGTCGCTGCCCTGGTCGCAGCCACCGCGCCCCCCCCCCCGAAATGGTCCAGACCCGCCTGCGTTGCCCGGACCGCACCCCCCAAACGGCGGCCAAATGCCGCCGGCCTGCCCCAAGGCCGCCTCTACCTGTCAATCAGGCAGAGGGGATCACAGGGCTACAGTAGCCGTCGGCTGTCTGGTGTGTACTGTGCGAAAATGCACAGCACCGATCAGGTCTGAATCAGCCCCTATGTCCTCTCTAATGATTGTCCAAGTCCTTCTGTTGCTGCTGGCCACACCCCTTAATCATGGGTCCCTACCACTGCATTCCCCCGGTGGGCCCTTCATGCTCCAATTTGACACTGACTGGGGGCAGTGAGATTCAGTTGCGTAGATGCTTTTTGACTTAGAATACAGGCAGAAGTTTGCATGTGATTTCCAATTGCTGGAGGCATACAGATTAGCGACCACATTACGTGCTGTACAGAATTAGAGATACCAGGTAAGGCAGCTGCTGAACCGCCCACTAACTACCTGGCGGAACTCTCAGAGTCCGGTGTATTAGTGCTGCAATCACATGATACACCTGGCCTGCACACAGGTGGGCTCTAGTAAACTATGTATGTGACAAAGGTTGGTTACTTCAGAGGAAATCTAGTATGGATATAGCAAGGGCGTGAATACTAAGGAAAACACTAATTTTAATTCTTTTGTTCATAATCATTTCTAGAAAAATGGTTGAATTCATTTTTTTATTTTTTGTTTTTATCGAGTGCTGATTTGTCAAAACAAATAACAATTAAATCCATGTTGTAACACAGCAAAATGTGAAAAAAAAAAACCCAAGGGAGATGAGTACCTTCTATAGTCGCTGTACCATTTCCCTGATATTACTAATAGGTAAGCAGTTACCAGCAGGTCTAGCGACAGGGAGGTCAAAGAGGACACCTGTACCGGGCCCCAAGGATCAGAGGGGCCCCAAGGATACGCCACTTAGTGCATAGCAGGAATTTGAGCTGTCTTGTCCAATGAGTAAGAAGACAGTGCAGGTAAGAGTGACATGTGGTGCAGCCTATAGGGCAGTGAGCTGTAGGTGGTGTGGGTGTGGTCTCAGAGTGACAGGAGCCTTTCACACACAGTGACTGTGCGGCGTGAGTGTGCGCCCACTCTTCTGGGTCCCACTCTGTTGCAGGCAGTTACGAGACATGGCTGCAGATCCGCTGGCCGGAATTCCCACGCCCTGTGACAGCCTCTTCTGGAGGGGTGTGAGGGCACCATGGTGCCTGCTGTGCGGTCTTTGGGTCTGGGTACTGGGGAGTGCAGCACAGGTAAGTCTCTCCGTGCGGTAAGAGCGGTGTGGTGAGGGGATAAAGGCACACCGAGCTGGGCCTTTGGGATGGGGTGGGAGAGCTGGAATTTATCATGGAGTCACTGGGAAAAGATAGACTGTGGGGTGTGTGAGAGGAAGGAGAGATATTTATGTATATATCTGTGGGGGCCTTAGAGATATCACTGTACCGGGCCCCAAGATTTCTGTTGCCGGCCCTGGTTACCATAATTTCCTTTGTCCGAATCTTTAATTTTTGCAACTAGATCCAGAAACAGGAGGAAATCAATTCAATCATTTCAGTAATTAATAAAATAAGTGTCTGAAGACTTTTGTCCAGAGTCTGGAAGTTCGGAAGTACCCTATATACTACAAAACTGGTGTCAATCTGAAACGTAGCTGTTTCCCGGTACCTTAGGGCAGGGGTGGCCAAACTGAAACCTTGTGAATCCCTAACTGTTCATGTGTTTCAGAACACCTGTGGTTCTTTGGAATGTGGCTGTAACAAAGTGCACCAGCGAGGTGGTCTGAAAATATAAACTGTTGGGGTCCTTGAGGACAGTGGGGCAGATGTATTAAGCCTGGAGAAGTGATAAAGTGGAAGGTGATAATGCACCAGTCAGTCAGCTCCTGTCAACTAGATGGACAAGATCAGGATGTGACACCAAAATGCCAGATCCTCCTCAGTGACAGGCAGCCAGGTGCTTCACTGGTGACATTGTCTGCAACACCCGGCTCTTGTCACAGAGTAGGAGAAGGCAGTGCAAGCAGACCAGTCTGCGGAGACAGCCACACCCCCTTCCCACAAGGCTACACACCCTTTTTCAAAGGCACATGGGGGACGGGGAGGGGTGGCTATTTAGTTACTGACCAAAGTGATACCAATGAATGGAGTCAATATAACAATGGCGGATTTTAATAATAACAGAAGTCATGAAACTTACAGTACATTACCCTGTGCAATACAGTATCTCCTTCATTGATCATTTCTTTAAAGTGGCTTTAGAGCAGTTTAAAATATTATGTTCTTTGGATGATAGTAAACAACTTAAGAAGAGTAAATTAGTTCCTACGAGAATATAGACATAAAAGGACTGCAAGCAGACAGCACAATTACTAACACTATTGATTGTCGTCAGGTAAAGATGGTTTTGCTTAAGTTAAGGAAAAAAAAATCAATTGTTTGCGTAATTGCAGAAATATGAGTTTGAAGTAAAAAGAGTTTTGTTTTTGTAAGTATCTTATTTTCCATACTGGATTTCCCATGGATCTTTTCATGGTTCAAGCAATCATTGATTGAACCTGGATAATTCTCAAGGCCATTCCTTGGTTTTGCAAATGGCTATAGTTGTCTTATTAAATCACTCTCTTCTATTGCTATTACCTCTATTTGGGCCTGCTGCCTTTGGCCAGACACTGCACGGTCCAGCTGGTGGCTGAGATGCATCCAGAGGATGATCCACAATCCACTAGAGATGAGCGCCTGAAATTTTTCGGGTTTTGTGTTTTGGTTTTGGGTTCGGTTCCGCGGCCGTGTTTTGGGTTCGAACGCGTTTTGGCAAAACCTCACCGAATTTTTTTTGTCGGATTCGGGTGTGTTTTGGATTCGGGTGTTTTTTTCAAAAAACACTAAAAAACAGCTTAAATCATAGAATTTGGGGGTCATTTTGATCCCAAAGTATTATTAACCTCAAAAACCATAATTTACACTCATTTTCAGTCTATTCTGAATACCTCACACCTCACAATATTATTTTTAGTCCTAAAATTTGCACCGAGGTCGCTGTGTGAGTAAGATAAGCGACCCTAGTGGCCGACACAAACACCGGGCCCATCTAGGAGTGGCACTGCAGTGTCACGCAGGATGTCCCTTCCAAAAAACCCTCCCCAAACAGCACATGACGCAAAGTAAAAAAGAGGCGCAATGAGGTAGCTGTGTGAGTAAGATTAGCGACCCTAGTGGCCGACACAAACACCGGGCCCATCTAGGAGTGGCACTGCAGTGTCACGCAGGATGGCCCTTCCAAAAAACCCTCCCCAAACAGCACATGACGCAAAGAAAAAAAGAGGCGCAATGAGGTAGCTGTGTGAGTAAGATTAGCGACCCTAGTGGCCGACACAAACACCGGGCCCATCTAGGAGTGGCACTGCAGTGTCACGCAGGATGTCCCTTCCAAAAAACCCTCCCCAAACAGCACATGACGCAAAGAAAAAAAGAGGCGCAATGAGGTAGCTGTGTGAGTAAGATTAGCGACCCTAGTGGCCGACACAAACACCGGGCCCATCTAGGAGTGGCACTGCAGTGTCACGCAGGATGTCCCTTCCAAAAAACCCTCCCCAAACAGCACATGACGCAAAGAAAAAAAGAGGCGCAATGAGGTAGCTGACTGTGTGAGTAAGATTAGCGACCCTAGTGGCCGACACAAACACCGGGCCCATCTAGGAGTGGCACTGCAGTGTCACGCAGGATGTCCCTTCCAAAAAACCCTCCCCAATCAGCACATGATGCAAAGAAAAAGAAAAGAAAAAAGAGGTGCAAGATGGAATTGTCCTTGGGCCCTCCCACCCACCCTTATGTTGTATAAACAAAACAGGACATGCACACTTTAACCAACCCATCATTTCAGTGACAGGGTCTGCCACACGACTGTGACTGATATGACGGGTTGGTTTGGACCCCCCCCAAAAAAGAAGCAATTAATCTCTCCTTGCACAAACTGGCTCTACAGAGGCAAGATGTCCACCTCATCTTCACCCTCCGATATATCACCGTGTACATCCCCCTCCTCACAGATTATCAATTCGTCCCCACTGGAATCCACCATCTCAGCTCCCTGTGTACTTTGTGGAGGCAATTGCTGCTGGTCAATGTCTCCGCGGAGGAATTGATTATAATTCATTTTAATGAACATCATCTTCTCCACATTTTCTGGATGTAACCTCGTACGCCGATTGCTGACAAGGTGAGCGGCGGCACTAAACACTCTTTCGGAGTACACACTTGTGGGAGGGCAACTTAGGTAGAATAAAGCCAGTTTGTGCAAGGGCCTCCAAATTGCCTCTTTTTCCTGCCAGTATAAGTACGGACTGTGTGACGTGCCTACTTGGATGCGGTCACTCATATAATCCTCCACCATTCTATCAATGTTGAGAGAATCATATGCAGTGACAGTAGACGACATGTCCGTAATCGTTGTCAGGTCCTTCAGTCCGGACCAGATGTCAGCATCAGCAGTCGCTCCAGACTGCCCTGCATCACCGCCAGCGGGTGAGCTCGGAATTCTGAGCCTTTTCCTCGCACCCCCAGTTGCGGGAGAATGTGAAGGAGGAGATGTTGACAGGTCGCGTTCCGCTTGACTTGACAATTTTGTCACCAGCAGGTCTTTCAACCCCAGCAGACCTGTGTCTGCCGGAAAGAGAGATCCAAGGTAGGCTTTAAATCTAGGATCGAGCACGGTGGCCAAAATGTAGTGCTCTGATTTCAACAGATTGACCACCCGTGAATCCTTGTTAAGCGAATTAAGGGCTGCATCCACAAGTCCCACATGCCTAGCGGAATCGCTCCCTTTTAGCTCCTTCTTCAATGCCTCCAGCTTCTTCTGCAAAAGCCTGATGAGGGGAATGACCTGACTCAGGCTGGCAGTGTCTGAACTGACTTCACGTGTGGCAAGTTCAAAGGGCATCAGAACCTTGCACAACGTTGAAATCATTCTCCACTGCACTTGAGACAGGTGCATTCCACCTACTATATCGTGCTCAATTGTATAGGCTTGAATGGCCTTTTGCTGCTCCTCCAACCTCTGAAGCATATAGAGGGTTGAATTCCACCTCGTTACCACTTCTTGCTTCAGATGATGGCAGGGCAGGTTCAGTAGTTTTTGGTGGTGCTCCAGTCTTCTGTACGTGGTGCCTGTACGCCGAAAGTGTCCCGCAATTTTTCTGGCCACCGACAGCATCTCTTGCACGCCCCTGTCGTTTTTTAAAAAATACTGCACCACCAAATTCAAGGTATGTGCAAAACATGGGACGTGCTGGAATTTGCCCATATTTAATGCACACACAATATTGCTGGCGTTGTCCGATGCCACAAATCCACAGGAGAGTCCAATTGGGGTAAGCCATTCCGCGATGATCTTCCTCAGTTGCCGTAAGAGGTTTTCAGCTGTGTGCGTATTCTGGAAAGCGGTGATACAAAGCGTAGCCTGCCTAGGAAAGAGTTGGCGTTTGCGAGATGCTGCTACTGGTGCCGCCGCTGCTGTTCTTGCGGCGGGAGTCCATACATCTACCCAGTGGGCTGTCACAGTCATATAGTCCTGACCCTGCCCTGCTCCACTTGTCCACATGTCCGTGGTTAAGTGGACATTGGGTACAACTGCATTTTTTAGGACACTGGTGAGTCTTTTTCTGACGTCCGTGTACATTCTCGGTATCGCCTGCCTAGAGAAGTGGAACCTAGATGGTATTTGGTAACGGGGGCACACTGCCTCAATAAATTGTCTAGTTCCCTGTGAACTAACGGCGGATACCGGACGCACGTCTAACACCAACATAGTTGTCAAGGACTCAGTTATCCGCTTTGCAGTAGGATGACTGCTGTGATATTTCATCTTCCTCGCAAAGGACTGTTGAACAGTCAATTGCTTACTGGAAGTAGTACAAGTGGGCTTACGACTTCCCCTCTGGGATGACCATCGACTCCCAGCGGCAACAACAGCAGCGCCAGCAGCAGTAGGCGTTACACGCAAGGATGCATCGGAGGAATCCCAGGCAGGAGAGGACTCGTCAGAATTGCCAGTGACATGGCCTGCAGGACTATTGGCATTCCTGGGGAAGGAGGAAATTGACACTGAGGGAGTTGGTGGGGTGGTTTGCGTGAGCTTGGTTACAAGAGGAAGGGATTTACTGGTCAGTGGACTGCTTCCGCTGTCACCCAAAGTTTTTGAACTTGTCACTGACTTATTATGAATGCGCTGCAGGTGACGTATAAGGGAGGATGTTCCGAGGTGGTTAACATCCTTACCCCTACTTATTACAGCTTGACAAAGGGAACACACGGCTTGACACCTGTTGTCCGCATTTCTGGTGAAATACCTCCACACCGAAGAGCTGATTTTTTTGGTATTTTCACCTGGCATGTCAACGGCCATATTCCTCCCACGGACAACAGGTGTCTCCCCGGGTGCCTGACTTAAACAAACCACCTCACCATCAGAATCCTCCTGGTCAATTTCCTCCCCAGCGCCAGCAACACCCATATCCTCCTCATCCTGGTGTACTTCAACACTGACATCTTCAATCTGACTATCAGGAACTGGACTGCGGGTGCTCCTTCCAGCACTTGCAGGGGGCGTGCAAATGGTGGAAGGCGCATGCTCTTCACGTCCAGTGTTGGGAAGGTCAGGCATCGCAACCGACACAATTGGACTCTCCTTGTGGATTTGGGATTTCGAAGAATGCACAGTTCTTTGCTGTGCTGCTTTTGCCAGCTTGAGTCTTTTCATTTTTCTAGCGAGAGGCTGAGTGCTTCCATCCTCATGTGAAGCTGAACCACTAGCCATGAACATAGGCCAGGGCCTCAGCCGTTCCTTGCCACTCCGTGTGGTAAATGGCATATTGGCAAGTTTACGCTTCTCCTCCGACAATTTTATTTTAGGTTTTGGAGTCCTTTTTTTACTGATATTTGGTGTTTTGGATTTGACATGCTCTGTACTATGACATTGGGCATCGGCCTTGGCAGACGACGTTGCTGGCATTTCATCGTCTCGGCCATGACTAGTGGCAGCAGCTTCAGCACGAGGTGGAAGTGGATCTTGATCTTTCCCTAATTTTGGAACCTCAACATTTTTGTTCTCCATATTTTAATAGGCACAACTAAAAGGCACCTCAGGTAAACAATGGAGATGGATGGATTGGATACTAGTATACAATTATGGACGGGCTGCCGAGTGCCGACACAGAGGTAGCCACAGCCGTGAACTACCACACTGTACTGTGTCTGCTGCTAATATATAGACTGGTTGATAAAGAGATAGTATACTCGTAACTAGTATGTATGTATAAAGAAAGAAAAAAAAAACCACGGTTAGGTGGTATATACAATTATGGACGGGCTGCCGAGTGCCGACACAGAGGTAGCCACAGCCGTGAACTACCGCACTGTACTGTGTCTGCTGCTAATATAGACTGGTTGATAAAGAGATAGTATACTCGTAACTAGTATGTATGTATAAAGAAAGAAAAAAAAACCACGGTTAGGTGGTATATACAATTATGGACGGGCTGCCGAGTGCCGACACAGAGGTAGCCACAGCCGTGAACTACCGCACTGTACTGTGTCTGCTGCTAATATATAGACTGGTTGATAAAGAGATAGTATACTCGTAACTAGTATGTATGTATAAAGAAAGAAAAAAAAACCACGGTTAGGTGGTATATACAATTATGGACGGGCTGCCGAGTGCCGACACAGAGGTAGCCACAGCCGTGAACTACCGCACTGTACTGTGTCTGCTGCTAATATATAGACTGGTTGATAAAGAGATAGTATACTCGTAACTAGTATGTATGTATAAAGAAAGAAAAAAAAACCACGGTTAGGTGGTATATACAATTATGGACGGGCTGCCGAGTGCCGACACAGAGGTAGCCACAGCCGTGAACTACCGCACTGTACTGTGTCTGCTGCTAATATATAGACTGGTTGATAAAGAGATAGTATACTCGTAACTAGTATGTATGTATAAAGAAAGAAAAAAAAACCACGGTTAGGTGGTATATACAATTATGGACGGGCTGCCGAGTGCCGACACAGAGGTAGCCACAGCCGTGAACTACCGCACTGTACTGTGTCTGCTGCTAATATATAGACTGGTTGATAAAGAGATAGTATACTCGTAACTAGTATGTATGTATAAAGAAAGAAAAAAAAACCACGGTTAGGTGGTATATACAATTATGGACGGGCTGCCGAGTGCCGACACAGAGGTAGCCACAGCCGTGAACTACCGCACTGTACTGTGTCTGCTGCTAATATATAGACTGGTTGATAAAGAGATAGTATACTCGTAACTAGTATGTATGTATAAAGAAAGAAAAAAAAACCACGGTTAGGTGGTATATACAATTATGGACGGGCTGCCGAGTGCCGACACAGAGGTAGCCACAGCCGTGAACTACCGCACTGTACTGTGTCTGCTGCTAATATATAGACTGGTTGATAAAGAGATAGTATACTCGTAACTAGTATGTATGTATAAAGAAAGAAAAAAAAACCACGGTTAGGTGGTATATACAATTATGGACGGGCTGCCGAGTGCCGACACAGAGGTAGCCACAGCCGTGAACTACCGCACTGTACTGTGTCTGCTGCTAATATAGACTGGTTGATAAAGAGATAGTATACTCGTAACTAGTATGTATGTATAAAGAAAGAAAAAAAAACCACGGTTAGGTGGTATATACAATTATGGACGGGCTGCCGAGTGCCGACACAGAGGTAGCCACAGCCGTGAACTACCGCACTGTACTGTGTCTGCTGCTAATATATAGACTGGTTGATAAAGAGATAGTATACTCGTAACTAGTATGTATGTATAAAGAAAGAAAAAAAAACCACGGTTAGGTGGTATATACAATTATGGACGGGCTGCCGAGTGCCGACACAGAGGTAGCCACAGCCGTGAACTACCGCACTGTACTGTGTCTGCTGCTAATATATAGACTGGTTGATAAAGAGATAGTATACTCGTAACTAGTATGTATGTATAAAGAAAGAAAAAAAAACCACGGTTAGGTGGTATATACAATTATGGACGGGCTGCCGAGTGCCGACACAGAGGTAGCCACAGCCGTGAACTACCGCACTGTACTGTGTCTGCTGCTAATATATAGACTGGTTGATAAAGAGATAGTATACTCGTAACTAGTATGTATGTATAAAGAAAGAAAAAAAAACCACGGTTAGGTGGTATATACAATTATGGACGGGCTGCCGAGTGCCGACACAGAGGTAGCCACAGCCGTGAACTACCGCACTGTACTGTGTCTGCTGCTAATATATAGACTGGTTGATAAAGAGATAGTATACTCGTAACTAGTATGTATGTATAAAGAAAGAAAAAAAAACCACGGTTAGGTGGTATATACAATTATGGACGGGCTGCCGAGTGCCGACACAGAGGTAGCCACAGCCGTGAACTACCGCACTGTACTGTGTCTGCTGCTAATATAGACTGGTTGATAAAGAGATAGTATACTACTAATATTATATATACTGGTGGTCAGGTCACTGGTCACTAGTCACACTGGCAGTGGCACTCCTGCAGCAAAAGTGTGCACTGTTTAATTTTAATATAATATTATGTACTCCTGGCTCCTGCTATAACCTATAACTGGCACTGCAGTAGTGCTCCCCAGTCTCCCCCACAATTATAAGCTGTGTGAGCTGAGCAGTCAGACAGATATATAATATATATAGATGATGCAGCACACTGGCCTGAGCCTGAGCAGTGCACACAGATATGGTATGTGACTGACTGAGTCACTGTGTGTATCGCTTTTTTCAGGCAGAGAACGGATATATTAAATAAACTGCACTGTGTGTCTGGTGGTCACTCACTATATAATATATTATGTACTCCTGGCTCCTGCTATAACCTATAACTGGCACTGCAGTAGTGCTCCCCAGTCTCCCCCACAATTATAAGCTGTGTGAGCTGAGCAGTCAGACAGATATATATAATATTATTTATATATAGATAATAGATGATGCAGCACACTGGCCTGAGCCTGAGCAGTGCACACAGATATGGTATGTGACTGAGTCACTGTGTGCTGTGTATCGCTTTTTTCAGGCAGAGAACGGATTATAAATAAAACTGGTGGTCACTGGTCACTATCAGCAAAACTCTGCACTGTACTGAGTACTCCTAATGCTCCCCAAAATTAGTAAATCAAGTGTCTCTCTAATCTATTCTAAACGGAGAGGACGCCAGCCACGTCCTCTCCCTATCAATCTCAATGCACGTGTGAAAATGGCGGCGACGCGCGGCTCCTTATATAGAATCCGAGTCTCGCGATAGAATCCGAGCCTCGCGAGAATACGACAGCGTCATGATGACGTTCGGGCGCGCTCGGGTTAACCGAGCAAGGCGGGAAGATCCGAGTCGCTCGGACCCGTGAAAAAAAACATGAAGTTCTGGCGGGTTCGGATTCAGAGAAACCGAACCCGCTCATCTCTACAATCCACACCATACCTGTTACGACTGGCTGGTCGATTCTCCAGATACGTCATTTTGAAAATAGCCGCCAGTAACTTATGGGGTAGTTCAGGCATGGTAATTGCCACCACCAAAGGGATTTGAGGAAATAACGCTTCCCACAGCGGCCCTTTTGGCTCTACCCACAGTATACACTTTAAAAATCAGTAGCGTGGGCCTCGCAAGGCCGTAGGTCTAAGAACATAGAAAATTAGCACTAGAAATTAGGAATTAATTACAAGAATAACTTCAGAGCTTACAGTTACAAAAAAGAGAGTTTCAAAGCGTATATGATTATTTTAAAAGTACACAATGATTTCAGGCAATTTCAGAGACAAAATAAAAAAAGGATAAAAACAAACCCAGAGTCCTTATTACATAAGTTGAGAACTCTTGTAGTGAAGGAGTCTGTTAGGCGCCGGGGTCCGCTCGTCGGTGCGGCCCGGCGCCTAGCAACCAGGGACGCCGTGCGCGTTCAGCCGCCGGCTCCCTGGCAACGCTAGACGCCGGGCGCACGGAGCCGCACGGACCCTAGCAACGGGGACGCCACTTACGGACTGCGTTTCCCCTTTGCTGGGTTCAATTTAATTAATAGATATCTGTTTTCCTGGCCATGCAGCTTGGCAGCTGTATGGCATCTAATCCAATCAGCCTCCAAACAGCTGATTGGAGGACTCCCTGTTAAATACACTTCCTGGGCTTCTCACAGACGCCGGTAATAGCTTCCTGCATGCTGAATCTGTTTGCTGTGAGTGTTTCCAGTCCTGCTGTATCCGGTCGTTCCTGTTCTCAGTTGTCCTGAACTCGGAAGTCGTCATCTGTTCCTGGAGTCCTGACTGAGCACCTTTTGAACATCCAGTGGTGTTCGTGAGTCACGGCGTAGCCGTGTGTTGCGGCTTGGGCCGCTTTATTATTTGTCATTTATTATTTGTGTTTCGGAGCTTTTGCGGAGGATTCCGCTCCCACAGATCCACTCTGGTATCCAGCGGTGCTGGGTAGGAGTACGGACTAGTGGATTTTGGTTGTCCTTTTCCCTGGCGGGTTACCGCACATACCTCAGGTTTAGTCAGTTAGCTTGTAGCCCCTGGCCTGGTTGTTTAGTCAGAGGGCCCCTTGTTATCACCCTGTCTCGGATTTCCCTTTGTCTCCCATTAAGACCTGAGGGGGCATCGGAGTTGGGCAGACATAATCCGCCCTTCAAACGCGGCTGCCATGGGCTCAAGCAACCATAGTCTCGCAGGGGATTTCTGACAACACGGGCGAGACAACGGAGTTAGGGCGCCAGGGGCTACTTTCTATTCCCGCTCCCTTCCCCAGCATTCCGTTCCAGTGCTCCGGTCCTTGCAATAGGACCACCTCAGACCAGAGTGCTGGAATCATAACATTATTACCGGCCAAACCAAAACTTAAAATTAAACAGGGTTTGATTTTTTCCCTTATTCAGTTTTGTAAGAATTGTCGGCCCCATGAATCCCACTGGTTTAGGGCCAAATCCTGGCCAGCTTCTAGTTAGCCAGATTCAAGAACTTACTCAAATGGTTCAGGATCTTTCCCTTCGGGTGAAGTCGCAGGAAGATCTTTTACGAACTTCCCCGAGGGTAGTCCCTGAACCAAAAATGCACTTGCCTGACCGTTTTTCTGGTGATAGGAAGCAGTTTTTTAATTTTAAAGAGTCCTGTAAACTTTATTTTCGTTTAAGACCAATCTCCTCAGGTACTGAATCTCAGCGGGTCGGAATTATTATTTCTTTGCTCCAGGGGGATCCCCAGACCTGGGCTTTTGGTTTAAAAGCAGAGGATCCGGCATTGTTGTCAGTAGACGCCTTTCTGGGGTCTTTAGGGCTTTTGTATGATGACCCTGATAGGGAGGCATCCGCCGAGAGTCAGTTACGCGCTCTCAGACAAGGTAGAGATCCTGCAGAGGTTTATTGTACAGAGTTTCGCCGTTGGTCGAACGACTGTGGCTGGAATGACCCAGCTCTGCGCAGTCAGTTTCGCCTCGGCTTATCTGAGTCTATAAAAGACAGTCTCCTTCAGTATCCCGCTCCTGAGACGCTCGATAAACTCATGGAGCTTTCTATTAAGATTGATCGTCGTCTCAGAGAGCGGAGGGCTGAAAAAGGAGCACCTGTCAGGTCTACTCCTTGTGTATTTTCCATTCCTGAAGACATAGAGGAGCCCATGCAGATGGGTCTCTCCAGGCTGTCTCCAGAAGAAAGAGCCAGAAGGCAAAACTCTGGTCTTTGTTTGTACTGTGGGGGTAAGGGACATTTTGCCCGTAATTGTCCGAACAAGTCGGGAAACGCCTCGACCAAGTGAATTGTGAGGGGGTTCACTTTGGTCTGCAGCTTATCTCCTCGAGTAACTCCCTGTTAGTCCCAGCTAAAGTTTCCTTTGGCAGCCTCAGTTCTTCGGTGTCGGCTTTTGTTGACAGTGGAGCTGCAGGGAACTTTATGGACTTAACGTGGGCCAAGGCCTTAGGTATTCCTCAGTTAACCTTGGGTAGGTGTATCACCATGCATGGTTTAGATGGGAGTCCCTTGTCCAATGGGGTTATTTCCCTCTGTACACCCCCTGTACTACTTACGGTAGGAGCTCTTCATTCCGAAAAGATTGAGTTTTTCCTTACCCATTGCCCAGCAGTTCCAGTGGTTCTGGGTCACCCTTGGCTGGCCTTTCATAATCCCATCATTGATTGGCAGTCGGGGGAGATCTCACAATGGGGTACCATCTGTAATAAGGAATGTATTACGTTTCCCGTCAGAATAGCTGCTGCCATTCCTGAACCCATTCCCGTGGAATACCAGGACTTTGTTGATGTATTTTCCAAGGGCAATGCGGACATTCTGCCTCCCCATCGGCCTTATGATTGTGCTATTGAGCTAATTCCTGGTGCCACATTGCCAAAGGGAAGGTTATATGCATTGTCCGGACCAGAAACTGCGGCCATGAATGAGTATGTTAAGGAGAGCCTAGGGAAAGGATTTATCAGGCCATCTAAATCCCCTTTAAGTGCAGGCTTCTTCTTTGTGGAGAAGAAAGATGGATCACTCAGACCTTGCATTGACTTTAGAGCTCTGAATAAGATCTCAATTAAAAATACTTACCCTCTGCCGCTGATTTCTGTCCTCTTTGATCAGCTGCGTTCGGCTGTGATTTTTTCTAAGATTGACCTGAGGGGAGCGTATAACCTCATCCGAATCAAGTCGGGAGATGAGTGGAAAACGGCGTTCAGTACTCAGTCGGGTCACTACGAGTATCTGGTGATGCCGTTCAGCTTGTCTAACGCTCCGGCAGTTTTCCAGGATCTCATTAACGATGTGCTCCGTGATTTTCTTGGAAGATTCGTGGTCGTTTACTTAGACGATATCCTGATCTATTCTGACTCTATAGAACAACATGTTACCCAGGTGCGTCAGGTTCTTCAAAAATTACGTGAAAATCACCTTTATGCCAAGCTGGAGAAGTGTGAGTTTCATGTCACGGAGGTATCCTTTTTAGGGTACATTATTTCCCCTCAGGGATTCTGTATGGAACCAAAGAAGCTCCAAGCCATCCTTAGTTGGGCGCAACCCACCAACTTAAAAGCAATTCAGCGCTTTTTAGGGTTTGCGAATTATTATAGAAGATTTATTCATTCTTTTTCCGACCTGGTTGCTCCCATTGTGGCACTGACTAGGAAGGGAGCGGATCCTACCAACTGGTCACGTGAAGCTGAGTTATCATTTCAGGCCTTGAAACAAGCTTTTGTCTCAGCCCCAGTCCTCAGACATCCCAACCCAGAATTGCCCTTCATTGTTGAGGTTGATGCCTCGGAGGTTGGAGTGGGGGCTATCCTATCTCAGAAGGATCCGGACTCTCTAGAATTACATCCTTGTGCCTTTATGTCCAGGAAATTCTCTTCCGCTGAATCCAACTACGATGTTGGTAACCGGGAGTTACTGGCTATTAAATGGGCTTTCGAGGAGTGGAGGCATTGGCTTGAGGGAGCAACACATACCATTTCAGTATTGACTGACCACAAAAATCTTCAGTACATCGAATCAGCTAAACGGCTGAATGCCCGGCAGGCTCGTTGGGCTTTATTTTTTACTCGTTTCAAGTTTATTATCACCTTCAGGCCAGGTTCCAAGAATACCAAGGCGGATGCCCTGTCACGCAGTTTTCTTCCAGTTCATAATAACAGTCCTGTTACTCCCATACTTCCGTCTTCAGTCATTTGGGCAGGCCTCACACAAGATTTATTTACCCAGTTAAAGCAGCTTCAACATCAAGCTCCTGGAAATACTCCTGCTGGTCGTCTTTATGTCCCTGAGTTTTTGAGAGCTACTGTTTTGACTGAGTTTCATGATAGCAAAGTTGCCGGGCATCCGGGGACCTCTAAGACTTTGGAATTAGTCTCCCGCTCAGTATGGTGGCCTGGTCTTTCTAAAGACATTAAGGAGTTTGTTTTTTCTTGTCAGGTCTGTGCACAGCATAAAGTTCCTCGTTCCTTACCCATCGGGCAACTTATGCCCTTAAATGTTCCTCTCAGGCCATGGTCTCATATTTCCATGGATTTTGTGGTAGACCTCCCTCTGTCAGCCGGATTCCGAGTCATATGGGTGGTAGTGGACCGTTTTAGCAAGATGGCCCATTTCATTGCTCTTCCCCGACTGCCATCTGCCCAGGAATTAGCAGTTTTGTTTCTCCGCCATGTTTTCAGACTTCATGGGTTACCCACTGATATTGTTTCTGATCGGGGTCCACAATTCATTGCACAATTTTGGAAGTCTTTTTGTGCCTCATTAAAGATGAAATTGTCTTTAACGTCCGGCTACCATCCCCAATCCAACGGGCAGACCGAGCGAGTTAATCAATCATTAAAACAGTATTTGCGTTTGTACTCAGCCAAACTCCAGAATGATTGGTCCGAGTTTCTTCCTTTGGCGGAGTTTGCTTACAACAATTCTTGTCATTCCTCCACTAATGTGTCTCCATTCTTTTCAGTTTTTGGTTTTCACCCCAGAGCTAATTCTTTTTTTCAACATTCCTCTGTCTCCTCGCTAACCTTAACCTCTCATCTCAGACTCATTTGGAGAAAAGTGCACCTTGCTCTCAGAAAAGCGGCATTTCGAGAGAAAAATTTTTCTGACAGGCTCCGGCGGCCTTGCACTTTTAAGGTGGGAGATAGGGTATGGTTGTCGACTCGTAACATTAAACTTCGACAAACCTCAGCTAGATTGGGCCCCAAATTTATTGGACCATTTCATATTATTAAAAAAATCAACCCAGTTGCTTTTCCGGTTACGTTTACCAAGAGCTCTCCGGATCGGAAATACGTTCCATTGCTCCTTGTTGAAACCATACGTTTCTTCCAGTAGATTTCCTCGGAAGATCTCTCAGGGGAAATCACCAGTAGATGTACAGGGTCATCAGGAGTTCTTGGTGGAGAAGGTTCTCGATTCCAAATTGTCCCGGGGTCGGCTTTATTTTCTGGTGCACTGGAGAGGCTATGGTCCAGAGGAAAGGTCTTGGGTCCTGGATAAGGATCTCCATGCCCCGAGGCTCAAGAGGGCATTTTTTCGGGAATTTCCTCGGAAACCTGGCTTTAGGGGTTCCTTGACCCCTCCTCAAGGGGGGGGGGGTACTGTTAGGCGCCGGGGTCCGCTCGTCGGTGCGGCCCGGCGCCTAGCAACCAAGGACGCCGTGCGCGTTCAGCCGCCGGCTCCCTGGCAACGCTAGGCGCCGGGCGCACGGAGCCGCACGGACCCTAGCAACGGGGACGCCACTTACGGACTGCGTTTCCCCGTTGCTGGGTTCAATTTAATTAATAGATATCTGTTTTCCTGGCCATGCAGCTTGGCAGCTGTATGGCATCTAATCCAATTAGCCTCCAAACAGCTGATTGGAGGACTCCCTGTTAAATACACTTCCTGGGCTTCTCACAGACGCCGGTAATAGCTTCCTGCATGCTGAATCTGTTTGCTGTGAGTGTTTCCAGTCCTGCTGTATCCGGTCGTTCCTGTTCTCAGTTGTCCTGAACTCGGAAGTCGTCATCTGTTCCTGGAGTCCTGACTGAGCACCTTTTGAACATCCAGTGGTGTTCGTGAGTCACGGCGTAGCCGTGTGTTGCGGCTTGGGCCGCTTTATTATTTGTCATTTATTATTTGTGTTTCGGAGCTTTTGCGGAGGATTCCGCTCCCACAGATCCACTCTGGTATCCAGCGGTGCTGGGTAGGAGTACGGACTAGTGGATTTTGGTTGTCCTTTTCCCTGGCGGGTTACCGCACATACCTCAGGTTTAGTCAGTTAGCTTGTAGCCCCTGGCCTGGTTGTTTAGTCAGAGGGCCCCTTGTTATCACCCTGTCTCGGATTTCCCTTTGTCTCCCATTAAGACCTGAGGGGGCATCGGAGTTGGGCAGACATAATCCGCCCTTCAAACGCGGCTGCCATGGGCTCAAGCAACCATAGTCTCGCAGGGGATTTCTGACAACACGGGCGAGACAACGGAGTTAGGGCGCCAGGGGCTACTTTCTATTCCCGCTCCCTTCCCCAGCATTCCGTTCCAGTGCTCCGGTCCTTGCAATAGGACCACCTCAGACCAGAGTGCTGGAATCATAACAGAGTCACATTAAAAGCGGTCGATACAGAACCAGCCACGCCGGACTCTCCTTAGGTACTGCACACATTTTGCTGTTCTCAGTTAAATTTTATCCCGTTTGGCAGTTACTCCAAAAAGAAGCCCCCACCCCTGTGGATTTGAATCCTTTCAATGCTTGTTACGAACAAAGTGATGTACCTTGACAAAGTCTTGCAAAGAACTGATTGGATGATCATAACCTTGACACGAGGGTATTGATGAACTTGAGTCATGGTCGATCTCCTAACGATAGCCCTGGATGCCTGGGTGTAAGACTCATAGAGTAACTCTCAGCAGGTCTTCTTGCCTATAGAGCCGCTTTTCCCTTAAGATTTTATACGTCTACTGGTACTAGGATGCCCACCAGGACTTACGCCACTGGCGACAGTACAAGCTTACCCCCGAGATTACCAGAGCTATCAGTCAGCAGAGGAGACTAACTAGATCAGTGTTTTTCAACCGCTGTGCAGCGGCACACTGGTGTGCCGCCAGCGGTTGTCAAATGTGCCGCCGCCGCCAGAGATCCCTGCTGCCAGTCCCAGTCTGCTGCCGTCTTCACTATACAATGACCGCGTAAGAGCTGCCTGCGCTGCCCGATAGTGATACTGACTTACAGCATCACTATCGGGCAGCGCAGGCAGTTCTTCTGCGGTCACTGTATAGTGAAGACGGCAGCTCTCCTGCGGGCCCGCCCGTAACTCCTACGACGTGGCGTGACTCAGAGGTCACGTACACATCACCATCCAGCCCGGGTAGCGTCTAGTTTCGTGGCCCATGCTGCTCTGCTCCTCACTGCTACTGCCGCTAAGGGGGAAAAGAAAAAAAGGTTTGGGCCAGTGCTTTATGATTGAGTGTGTGCAGTGCCATTACTATGTGTGTGGTGGCGTTACTATGGGGTCAGTGTCTCTGGTGGCATTACTGTGGGTGTCATTGTGTTTGGTGGCTTTACTAGGGGGGTCAGTGTGTCTGGCGGCATTACTGTGGGGATCGGTGTGTGTGGTGGCATTTACTATGAGGGTTGGTGTGTGTGGTGGCATTACTATGGGTGTCAGTGTGTTTGGTGGCATTACTATGGGGGTCAGTGTGTCTGGTGGCATTACTGTGGGGGTCGGTGTGTGTGGTGGCATTACTATGGGGGGGGGCAATGTGTGCAATTACTATGGGGGACAGTGTATGGCAATACTATGATGGTCAATGTGTGGAATTACTGTGGCAGTGTGTTCAAGTACTGCGCATTATTTTAATAACTGTTGGGGACAATGTGTCTGTGTTTTTCCCCTTGGGGACAAATATGTTTGTTTTATTTCCCTGTATGTGTTTTATTTTTCCGTGGGGTACCGATGGTGTGCCTTGGCAATTTTTAAATCTTTTTGGTGTGCCGCGAACTGAAAAAGGTTGAAATCACTGAACTAGATGATGGAAACTAGTCTAATATTGGTACAGAGAACTGGTAAAAGGGTGGTGATAATGTATGTAGTGGAAGTTGTAGAAATGAGGGAATATGGTGGAAGGGTATGTGATGTTATGGCCATTGTAATGGCATAGTGTGTATGGCAGAAGGATATAACAAACGGTAGCAGGAATAAATGAAGGATTCATATAATACAAGAAAAGAGTTTGTGTGGAACATCCACACAGCACCTGAGACAGAAACAGACTGGAATCAATGCAGGGTTTGAATCAAGCTGGATATCCAAAACAGGAGCTCACAGGACCGGCAGTTTCTACAAGAAGCAGGAACTATAACCAGCAGTTAGGGAGTGACAAGGAAGTGAATATAAATGGGGCTTGCACCAATTAGGAAGCATACTGGAAAATTACAATATTCAATGCAGCTGCCTTGCTGCACATAACTAACTACTAAGCAATGGGGAACGCCGTCTGCCTCTGGCATCCCCGTTGCTAGGCACCCGGTTGCTCCGAGTGTGCAATGCGCCCGGCGTCAGCCTGTTGCTAGGCGCCAGGCAGGGACCAAAGAGTGTTGTGTCCAGCGTCAGCCTGTTGCTAGGCGCTGGGCAGAGACCAGCAGCCCAAGCGGCTGGGAGAGACGTGGCGTCCCAGTCACCAGGCAACCGCCGAGACCCGCGTCTCCCTGTGGCCACCGTGCCGCCACTGAAAATGCCAGAAGGGGTTGTTTGTGCCTAGTTATCTGAAGGTCTTTTGTTTTCCCAGTCAAACAAGCAAGGGATACAGAGAATTCACTATAGTTTGTCAGAGTGCCCATGATATATTACCAGTCCAGACCTAGCAAGAAATCCCTTATCAGCACTTCCCTCCCTTGTCTTTAGAAAAACTTGTCCTGTCCCCTGAATGGGGATTTGTGAGGAGGAAAGTATCATTTACACATAGCCCCTGTTGTGAAGAGAACATATACATTTCCTTAGACCAAATGTCTGGTGGCGTGTGACCCTGGCTAGTTAATTACAGGCTTGTAACATGTCAACCAGAATGAAATACATTTTTTCATGCAGAATATACATTGATACAACATACAATTTGAATAATACCATACTTTGGGATCAGATCTGTGATGGATCCTGACAATACCGCTTGTAATCTAAAAACAATTAGAGCATCTGGCCAGCATCCTCTGCCTGCTCCTCATCTCCCAGTCAATTCAATGCAGCGTGCTGGTACACAGTTACTAAGTATGACTGACTCTGGTCAAACTCAGTAGATGGCTGCTAGCAGCCGATTGGTGGATGAAACATAGAAACATAGAATTTAACGGCAGATAAGACCCACTTGGCCCATCTAGTCTGCCCATTTTTTTTTACCATATTTTTATCTCAAACCTAATTTGATCCTTATTTCTTTGTAAGGATATCCTTATGTCTATCCCATGCCTGTTTAAATTGCTCTACTGTACTCTACCACCTCTGATGAGAGGCTATTCCTATTGTCCACTACCATTTCTGTGAAGTAATTTTTCCTCAAATTTCCCCTGAACCTCCCTCCCTCCAGCATCTGCGTTTCTGATCACCTTTTGGAGCCTGCATCTGTCCCTCGCGCTGGCGGAGCCATACCATACCAGTATCGAAGAGCACAGTACCGGCTCAACAATCGCGGAGTAGAAGAGGAGCAGAAGCTTCTGTGGGATGTTGAACTTCCTTAGTTGCCTGAGGAAGAACATCCTCTGCTGTGCTCTCCTGACAGTGGCGTCAGCGTTGGACCCCCCATTTAAGGTCCCAAAATTGTGGTCCCCAGGTTCTTGAAGGAGTCCACTAGCGATGCCACACTGTCAGCAATCATGAGCGGAGGTGCACTAGCTGACTTCTTCCTGAAGTCCACTATCATCTCAACAGTTTTAAGGGGGTTAAGCTGAAGGTTGTTGTGGCTGCACCACTGGGCCAACCGGCCTACTTCCCGTCTATACGCTGATTCACCCCTGTCTTTGATTAGGCCGATGACGGCGGTGTCGTCTGCAAATTTGATGATCTTTACTGATTGCGCCTCTGAGATGCAGTCATTTGTGTACAGGGAGAAGAGCAGGGGTGAGATGACACAGCCCTGAGCGGCACCTGTACTAATGGACCGTGCTTGAGGGGTGAATTCCCCCACTTTCACCACCTGTGTCCTATCTGTTAGGAAGTCTACTATCCAGGAACAGGTAGCTTCTGGGACCCCTAGGCGAAGTAATTTGGGGTGGAGGATGCTGGGGACGATTGTATTGAAGGCTGAGCTGAAATCGACAAACAGGACCCTCGCGCAGGTGCCGGGAATGTCTAGGTGCTGTAGAATGTAGTGCAGGCCCACGTTGACTGCATCCTCGACACACCAATTCGATCGATAGATGAACTGTAGGGGGTCCAGTTGGGAGCCAGTCACAGTTTTCAGGTGATTCAAAACCAGACGCTCAAATGTTTTCATGACCACAGACCAGAGCCGCCCCTAACCAATATGATGCCCTAGGCAAGATTTTGGCTGGTGCCCCCTAGCACCACCGCTGGTTCCGCCTCTGACCTTGCACCTCTTTCCCAGCACCATCACCCCTCACCCATAGCAGTCCTTATTTTGGAGTTCGTACCAGTGGCGTGCGGTGAGGTCATTGGCTGGTGAGGCACTGCAGCCACAATGATCCGCAAAGTCCGGCGATTAACCTTACCGCCACTTGTGATGTCATGGAAGTAGGCTGACAGTGCCTGTCTACTTCTATTTTTCTATTTAAACATTTATATATTTTTGAAAATGTGTTTTAGGTAGCCCTTGAGTTGAAATAGTTGGGGGATTTGGGATCAGAGTTAGGTACCCCTTTTTACACATTACAGGAGACAGTCCCCCTTTTTACACATTACGGCGGTCAGCGTCCCCTTTTTACACATTACGGCAGACAGCGTCCCCCTTTTTACACATTACGGCAGACAGTGTCCCTTTTTAAACTATTTGGCAGACAGTCCCCCCTTTTTTTAGACATTACGGCAGACAGCGTCCCCCTCTTTTACTCATTACGGCAGACAGTCACCCTTTTTTACACATTACGGCAGACAGTCCCCCTTTTTTACACATTACGGCAGACAGCGTCCTCTTTTTTGCATTACGGCAGACAGTACCCCTTTTTTACACATTACGGCAGACAGCGCCCCCCTTTTTAGACATTACGGCAGACAGTCCCCCTTTTTTTTAGACATTACGGCAGACAGCGTCCCCCTCTTTTACTCATTATGGCAGACAGTCCCCCTTTTTTTACACATTACGGCAGACAGCGTGCCCTATTTTACACATTACGGCAAACAGCATCCCCCTTTTTTACACATTACGGCAGAAAGCATCCTCTTTTTACACATTACGGCAGACAGTCCCCTTTTTTACACATTACGGCAGACAGCATCCCCCTCTTTTACTCATTACGGCAGACAGTCCCCCTTTTTTTACACATTACGGCAGACAGCGTGCCCTATTTTACACATTACGGCAAACAGCGTCCCCCTTTTTTACACATTACGGCAGAAAGCATCCTCTTTTTACACATTACGGCAGACAGTCCCCTTTTTTACACATTACGGCAGAAAGCATCCTCTTTTTACACATTACGGCAGACAGTCCCCTTTTTTACACATTACGGCAGACAGCATCCCCCTCTTTTACTCATTACGGCAGCTTTTTTTTATTTTTTTATTGTGTGTATGTGTTTGTGTGTTTTACTCGCCTTGGGGGGCCACGGCTGCGCGACAATGGTCTTACAAACTGTAATAATAAAATCACTCACAGTAAGTAATAAGAATTGTACGTTGTTTGTTTACAATGTGATTCACCCTAATACTAATATACAGTACAGGTATATACAGCTGCTGATCCTGACCTCTGCGCTGTGACGCTGACACCCGCTATGCATGGCACTGCATACTCCCGCACATCTAGTCAGTGACCTGCGGTTCCGCACCCACCGCTGGGAGCCCTGTGTACTTACTCCCCGTAGAAATTGGGATTCTCCCAAGCTTTGGCCTCCGGAATCCACATTCAGTAGCAGCCGCCGGGACATGGCGTGGACCCCGTCGAGAGAAGACGGCTCTGTGCTGCGCTGGCCGCTGCCGCTGTGGGTACTGTTGGACGGATGACGATCAGGAGAGACGGGCAGGCCGTTACCCGGCTGTGTGAAGTGTCTGCACCGCAGCCTCCTCCGTCCTCCTGTGAAAAGCTCCGCCTGGATTGGCCCTGCTTCTAGCTGTAGATCACTGAGGGCTGGCGGATGCTGTCAGGGGGATGAGGAGAAGGAGTCTCGCTGCATGTGGGTGATTGGGCCAGCGGATCCAGCAGTGGATCCGCTGTCCAATCACATGTGCCTCGCTAGCAGGGGTGTGCTTTCCCTGCCAGCGAGGCACTTGTAGAAGTGCCGCTTTCACTGTTTTTTCTTAATGGGCTTTTACAGCCCATCGCTTGGCCCCGCCCCCAGCTTTATCTCCGTTCCTACTGTCAGCGGGAGGCACTAGCTATCAGTGCCTCCCAAGCTAGTTTAATACAGTAAAATGATAAGAATAATATAAAGACGATTCATATGACTGAATATGTGTCATATGTATCTTCTTTGTATTATTTTAATCCTTAATGACAGGGGAGGCACTGCCTCCCCTGCCTCCCCTGACTGCACGTCCCTGGTTCGTACCACCTATATTTTAAATAGGAACAGTTCGCATATTTGGCGCACAGCCCAAAAAGGGGTGTGTTTTTGCTGGCAAGGGGCATGGACACACAATAGTAACCCCAATTCCAATTTACGCCACACAGTACTGCAACTTTATTCACATTTGATCATGCGATAGTGTCCATAATTCATATTACATCCCACAGTAGTATCACTTTACCTTATAAACGTTACTCCTCACAGTAGAGCCCCTTATTCACATTACATCACACTGAATTGCTCCTTATTCACATTACACCACACCCTATTGCTCTTTATTCACATTAGACGACACAGTAGTACCCTTTCTATACGCAACACCACATAGTAGAGCACCTTATACACATAATGCCACAGAGTAATGCCCCTTACAAATATAAGACATATTATTAATGTCCTTATAAACATAATGCGCCTTACACATTATGACAACCTTTATTAATGCCCTTTTACACATAATGTCCCTTACACATATGCCGCACATTATTAATGCCCTTATACACATAATGACACACATAGTGCCCCTTACACATATGTTGCACATTATTAGTGCCCCTATACACATAATGACACACATACAGTAGTACCCTGTTACACATATGCCACACATTATTAATGCCCTTATACACATAATGACACACATAGTGCCCCTTACACATATGTTGCACATTATTAGTGCCCCTATACACATAATGACACACATACAGTAGTACCCTGTTACACATATGCCACACATTATTAATCCCTTATACACATAATGACACACATAGTGCCCCTTACACATATGTTGCACATTATTACTGCATTTTTACATGACACACATAATGCTCCTTACACATATTCCGAACACTACTGCACAACCAACCCACTCACATGCACACAGCACTCGCACTGCCACTAACACTGTGACCTCTGCCTCTGCCTGGATATAGATGTGTCCTCATAAATCTTGCCTCAATGCTAACGTCGGGCACCTTTTGTATGAAAATGCATCTTATTTGCATTGCTATGTGGCTAGGATGCACAAGCAGCTTCTGCTGATTAAACTGATATGCAGCATGCCTATATACTGTGTTAGACTGTGGCTGTATCTGCATATGAAATGCTACATACAGAATATACTATAGGCATGCCGCATATCATTTTAATCAGCAGAAGCTGCTGATGCCCCATGGCATATAAAATGCCCTAGGCAATTGCCTAGTTTGCCTATGGCTGGCTCTGCATCCAAATGTTTCAAACCCCATGAGATCATTTATTTAGGATAGACAGGAACGGCAGAGGTGCATTAACACCTAGGTGTTTCCTCCTCCATGCAGTCCCCCCCCCCCCTTCTCCCCATGCAGTCACCCCCCTTCTCCCCATGCAGTCCCCCCTTCTCCCCATGCAGTCCACCTCCTTCTCCCCATGCAGTCCCCCCCTTCTCCCCATGTAGCACCCCCCTTCTCCCCATACAGTCACCCAGCCTTCTGCCAGTAAGACCGTCTTTCAAGCAATCATTTTGGGAAGGTGCTCATACAGGATATAGCAAATGCTCTGGGACAGAAGGTGTTAAGAGCACTTGGGCAAAGCTTCACGTACCTCACTAGTGCTCCTTATAGTTTCCGTGTTATCCGGA
The DNA here is from genome assembly GCF_028390025.1 of Pseudophryne corroboree. Classification (NCBI taxonomy): domain Eukaryota; kingdom Metazoa; phylum Chordata; class Amphibia; order Anura; family Myobatrachidae; genus Pseudophryne; species Pseudophryne corroboree. The sequence continues at coordinate 874,054,366 of NC_086447.1, forward strand.
TGATAGATCTGATTCTACAGTGTCTAGGTAGACAGTCAATAGATCGACAGGTACAAAAGGATGACAGATGAAAGGTCTGCAGCGCCTAAGGTTGACCGGTACAACAGGTCGATATGACACTGGGGGTCATTCCGACCCGTTCGCACGCAGCGGTTCATCGCTGCGGTGCGAACGGGTCTGGAATGCGCATGTGCAGCGACGACACTTACAGAGAATTTAGCGGTTGCAGCGGCCACCGCAAAGAAGATGGACAGCAAGAGGGCGTTCCAAGGCGTCAACCTACCGTTTGCTGCCGTTTTCGGGGAGTGGTAAGCAAAACGCAGGCGTGTCCAGGCAAACGGAGGACGGAGGAGTGACGTCAAAGCCGGCCCCATCATCGCTGGATCAATTGCACAGGGTAAGTAGGTCTAGGACTACTCTTGTTTTGGGTGAAACTTTTTTAGCATAGCAGGGCTAAAATACACTCCCCCATAGGCGGAGATTAGTTGATCGCACCAGCAGCAAAAAGTTGCTTGGTGCGATGAACTCGGAATGACCCCCAATGTCTAGTTGCCTACCCTCCCGCATTCTGCAGGAGACTCATGGAAACAGTAGCAATCTCCCTGACTCCCTGAATAGTGCAGCAATCTCCCTGATTACACCTTATCCCCATTATGCAGCTGTTAAAAATTTTTGGGAAAAAAGAGAAATTTGAGATACATACATTCAACTGGGCTCAGTGTCATTTCCCTGCATTGGTTACACAGATCCCTATGGCTATATGTATTTTAAGTAAGGTTTCTCGTGGTCACTTACAGTAGATGGAACCTCTTATAAAACTCAATACACAAACAAATCCTGAAAAATATCAGGGTCTTTTCTTTAACAAGTAGATCTTACTAACTTTGGATCTTATTTACATTTGGATGTAAGTAATGTTTATGACGCGCCTCTCAGATGAAGCAGGACACGGCCGCACTGATAGGTGTCACTTTTACAGTCTCCCTGAAATGCTTTTTAAAAAATAGGCACGTATGGACAATGCTCGACGCATGTTTGGGGGGTTTTTCACATGTTTTCCCATGTGCTTGATTTACTAACCATGTGGACTACGATTGGAAATAGTAACCTGTGGCGAGCGCAGCAAGCCAGCAAGGGTCTACGTTCATACTGATGGTGGTCACAGAAGATGAAATAAACAACATTTGGCCCACAAAACACACAAAAAATGTGTCTACAATTTTTGAGTCAACCATTGTCATGACGACCTTTTCACCCTGTCAACGTTTTGTACCTATCGACCTAATACATGTAGACCATATTTTGTTGACCTATTGACTGTATACGTAGACGGTATCCGTTCACATGGTCAACCATGTTATGGTCGACAGTCATTAGGTCGACCACTATTGGTCGACATTGACATGGTCGACATGGACACATGGTCGACACATGAACATGGTCGACACATGAAAGGTCGACACATGAAAATGTCGACATGAGTTTTTGAACTTTTTTTTCTTTTGGGGAACTTTTCCATACTTTACGATCCACGTGGATTACGATTGGAACGGTAATCTGTGCCGAGCGAAGCGGTAGCGGAGCGAAGGCACCATGCCCGAAGCATGGCGAGCGAAGCGAGCCATGCGAGGGGACGCGGTGCACTAATTGGGGTTCCCAGTCCCTTTACGCAAAAAACGACACCCAAAAAAGTAAAAAAAAAAATCATGTCGACCTTTTCATGTGTCGACCTTTCATGTGTCGACATTTCATGTGTCGACCATTTTCATGTGTCGACCATGTGTCCATGTCGACCATGTCAATGTCGACCAATAGTGGTCGACCTAATGACTGTCGACCATAACATGGTCGACCATTCATACCGGAACCACGTAGACAGTGTATATCTATTATATCACACCCGTTTTAGGTAACTCCAGAGTGTCTGCTAAAGACTTGGGACTAGAGGATAATATGTCACTGTAGGTGCCCCTTTTACAATAATTATCTAGCCATCTGGAGTTACCTGACCACTCAGAGGAATTTAAATTTCTTGTTTCTTAAGATCTTCAGTAAGTGGGCCTAACAACCTTCCTTGCTGGTGGGTTCTCCTGGGCAAATCCCGAAGAAAGTGCACTTTATTTCCATTAAAATAACTGTGATGGACATTCCTAGCCTTTGCAAAACTACAACAAAATATTCAACTAGTGAAAATAAGGGAGCGCATAAACATTCTAATGTAGCAAAATATAAAACATTTAATGACATTAATTAATAACAATTTAAAAACAATCCGTGACATACATGGTCTCCAGACCCGCAGTAACCACTTGGTTGTTATATAGGTTATTGGTATACCAGATGTTTAAAAGTCTGTAAAGCACAGTTCCTGTTTAAATTAATGTGGCAATGATATTTTGCTCATAAGTAAATTGTTCCAGCCAGTAGGATGTAAGCTTAGGCATAGAGCCTGCACGGATGGTTAATGAGCTGTCGCCTGAAAACAGCGCTCGGAACCGTCTGAAAGCCGCACTATGCTACCACCTCCCTGCTACCGCATATTGCTCACCAGCTTGATGTTAAATCTTCCGATCCCATATGGGTGACGGGTGAGCTGTGCAGGAGCGGCAGTGTCAGTTCTTAGCCGGGGAGGGAGGGCACAGCTTCTAGAAGGGACGGACGTGGTGCGCTGTCCGATGCCGGTAGGCAGATGAATGAACCGGTAGGCAGGTGATGATTAATGAGCTGTGCCAATTTAGATTATATGCGGTGAAAGGAGACCCCCTTAACGCGTTTCTCCGTGGCAACGGTTTCCTCAGAAGGCATTGTCAGTTGCTCCATTCCCAGTATATTTAAAGGGAAGATTGACCAATCAGTGAGGTAAAACAGATTAGCTCATCAGCATAATGAGCAAGATAATTGTCTTGGAGTTCAGGCAGCTTTTTTCTTTTGTCTTTTTTCTTTTTATACCGTGATATTGTTTTTGCAATGGCATCTAAGAGAAACATGGGGGACAGGAATATTAGACGTAATTTAATATTAAATGAAGCCCTTAACAAGAATACTGGTTGTGAACAAGCTAACCCTCTGGATATGCACCAACTCTTCAATAAATTAGAATTCTTATTGAAAGATGAAACCAGACATTGGCTGGATAAAATGCTTTAAAAAAAATATATGGATGAGAGGATCATACCCAGAGGGCTTAGAAACTTTAAAAGTTGCTCCTTTAGAGATGATGTAGAACTGACCCACAAATGGAATGAAACCATAGACAGCTGTTCTTTTGCATTAATGGACCTGCTTATTTCTTATTGTGAGACTAAGGTGTCTACCCTTTCAACAGAGGTTGAAAAAATACAAACTATGCTTAAACCTTTTGATGTTAGATCAGATTATAGGGACTATATTCTGAGCAGCAAAATTGAAGAATTTGAACAAACACTAATTGATAATAAAAAAAAAAAATTGTCTAGAGATCGCTTAGACCAGCCGTGGCCAACCTGTGGCTCTTGAGCCGCATGCGGCTCTTTCTTTATTCAAATGTGGCTCCTGACACTTAAAGTCACCTGACCACAACAGATCCTGGAAACTGGTGCACTCCAACCAGATACACAGCAGCACTACAGCGACTGAAAACTGAGGTAGCCAGATACTGGGCTGTAGTGACATATGAGAGTGGGCTGGAGTGACACAAAGGGGAGCTGGCTGGAGTGACACAGAAGGATCCTGGTAGGAGAGACATAATGGGGCAGCTGACTGGAGTGATACAGGAGGGTGCTGGATGAAGTGACACAGGAGGGTGCTGGCAAGAGTGACACAATGGGGAGCTGGCTGGAGTGACACAGAAGGATCCTGGTAGGAGAGACATAATGGGGCAGCTGACTGGAGTGATACAGGAGGGTGCTGGATGAAGTGACACAGGAGGGTGCTGGCAAGAGTGACACAATGGGGAGCTGGCTGGAGTGACAAAGGAGAATCCTGGCAGGAGAGACACAATGGGGGTGCTGGCTGGAGTGACACAGGAGGGTGCTGGCTGGAGTGACACATTGACACATGGGGAAGCTGGCTGGAGTTACACAGGAGGGTGCTGGCTGGAGTAACACATGGAGGAGCTGAAGTGTATTATGTGAATATGGCTTTTTCAATATATTTTATGTGGATCTGGATTTTTTTATTATTTTGTGTGGAAGTGTCTTTTTCAATGTATTTTATGTGGATTCTGGCTTTAAAATGTATTTTATGTGGATATGGCATTTTCATTGTCTTTTATACCAGGGGTGTGGCCTAGCAGGCACAAGGTCACACCCCATTTTTGCACACGCGCCTTCGGCTTGACGTCGGCTCTTTGACGTACCTAACTAGATTTTTTTTGGCTCTTTGTCTCTGACTGGTTGGCCACCCCTGCCTTAGACTATAGTCAGGGCCAGATCAGAACCTTCAATAGAAGGCATAGAAATCTGTCTAATAATTACAACAGTTATAATAGAACATCTAACCAAAATAAAAAAATTAATTTTGATGAGAGAAACAGATCCAGAGATAGAGGGACACCCAATTCTAAATATACACAACCTAGCAAAAATCCATATAGAGAGAAATTCCAGAGGTCATCACACTCTACTATCCCCCAAAGGAACTCTAATGTTCAATCAACACAGAATACGCAAGACCAAAGACACATCAAAATACAATCTCAAGAACACCAGTAGAGTCCAAATATTTTTTTGATCAGGATCGATATCCGATTTGGAGGAACAAGAACAAATACAGCATACTCCAACAGGATACACCCAACAGAAAGAGATACAGAGGAAATAGAGGAGGTAGAAGAAAATTCATCAAAAAATGCAAGAAAAAAATAAGGAATAGGGGTTTGTTCAATCTGTCAGCTAAGGTGCTAACTGAGAGTGAAAAGGCATTATTGACAAAAGGCCTCAAATTTGCACCTTCTCAGAAACCTGATCTTTTTGGGTTATATGTATAAATATAAATTGCTACACCAGAGATTTATGCAGAAAACGTTTTTTTTTTTTTTTTTACAAATAAAAGTCTAAAAGAAAAAAAGAGTCATGGGTAATCCCATTGTTCTAGACAATGTTGATATACCTTGTTTACAAATCCTCCCAGAACTAGAACAAGAAAGCTCAGTAGATGACAGATTGATCAAAATTTATGATTCACAAAACGAGAAAACTAATGTCTTTAAGAACAAATCTGAATATTATCCCATTCAACATAAAAGTGGTAGTATTGAGGCCTTTTATCAGCTTACACTTAATGAATTTAAACAGGTGTGTGATAATTCCAGAACCAATACCCGAAACAGAAATAATCTACATCCCCAAGAAAGATTGGCACTTAAAAACATTAAGCAAGATCTATCAATTACCATTAAAGCGGCTGACAAGGAAGGAGGAACTGTAGTACAGGATACTAAAGATTGTGTCTGAAGCTTATCGATTACTTACCAATCCGTTATTTTATACTACTTTAAAACATGATCCCATGATGTCTTATCAAAGAGAATTAAAAAATCTGCTAGATGTGGCATTGGCGGATGGGGCCATATCAAAGACAGAATATTCCTTTTTATATAATGCACATCCTGTCACTCCCACTTATTATCACCTCCCCAAAATACACAAATCCCTTTCATCACCTCCTGGGCGTCCTATTATTTCTGGTTTGGGTTCCCTCACTTCTAATTTGTTTGCATTTGTCGATTCTTTTTTACAGCCACACGTTTTGACACTTAAATCATATATTCGTAATTCTACCAATTTATTAAATCTAACACAAAAAGTACAATGGAAAAACACATATTTATTTATTACCTGCGATGTCAAATCTCTCTATACAAATATACCTCATGAACTTGGTCTAGAGGCCCTTAAAACATATTTAACATCTGATAGTACTATCAACGATTTAAGATGTCAATTTATATTGGATGCGGTCAAATTTATTTTATATCACAACTATTTCACCTTTGATCAAAAATTCTTTCTTCAGGTTTGCGGTGTGGCAATGGGCACCAGGTTCGCCCCTAGTCTTGCCAACTTATAAATGGGCCGCCTCGAGGACGCCTGTGTGTGGGGTGGACCATATAGGGCGAACCTGGTGCTATATGGTTGCTACATCGATGACCTGTTCTTCATTTGGAATGGCAGTCACACAGATGCCCTTTCATTTGTGTGTTATCTCAACATGAATGATTATGGTTTACATTTCACGAGCACCATTCACGAGTCCCAGATTACTTTTTTGGACATTGCCCTATCCGCCAGTGAAAATCTAATTACCACGTCCACTTTTCGTAAAGAAGTTGATTGCAATGGGTTCCTCAATTACAATAGCTGTCACTATCATCCATGGCTTAAAAATATTCCTAAGAGCCAATATCTAAGACTCAGACAAAACTGTTCAGATATTTCCTTATTTGATACACAAGTGGTTGAACTAACTGAATCCTTTTTAGACCAGGGTTATCCAAAAAGTATTATTGGTCAAGCATGGGAAGAAGCTAGAAATAAGGATAGAGACACACTCTTAGTATACAAAGTTGAAAATACACAACCACGGTTCACCAAATTTAATTCACAATCAAATATACTCAAAACAATTATCAAAAAGAATTACCCTATTCTTTTAACGGATAATATCTTATCCACTGTACTTGATGAAAATCCTCAGATCACTTTTAAAAAAGCGACTAACCTATTAAACCAACTTGCACCTAGTCACTTTAAGTCTACTGTTCAAAGTTCCATGAAGAACAACACTTGGTTGTCTCAATTTAATGCAACCAAAGGATGCTTTAAATGCAAAAAATTAGGTTGTGTTACTTGTGGCTTCATTACGGACAAGGGCACCACTGTGACTTCTTACTCTCTGGGTTCCTCTATTGCTATTCAGGGCCACATCAACTGCCGCTCTACTTTTGTTATATATGTAATATCATGTTCGTGCGGACCACAGTACGTTGCCCGTACCACAAGAATGCTACATACAAGATTTTTAGAACACAGAAATAACATTCGCAGGGGGTTAAGTCGTCATAGCTTAGCATTACATGTTATCAAGAAACACAAAGGAGATGTTACCTGTCACAGCCTACAGGGAGTGGAACAGATTAAAAACACCCCTAGGGGCTGAGACAGATTAAAATTACTTTGCAAGCAAGAGGCCTTTTGGATTTTTGCATTAGGCACTTTATATCCAAAGGGTCTCAATGACTGCATTGAAATGAACAATTTTAGAAAAATGTATTCATCTTCTACTGCTGTTGTGAGTCAGCTTTCTGATATGTTTTGATCCCAGACCTAACATCATTATAAAATTATCAATTTATTTATGTTTGGCTAATACATTATTGTATGGGCCAGTGACAGAGACAGCATTATGCTAAAGCAGCTATCAGCCATTTTGTATAATGGCAGCCATTCTAGATGTATTTCAAGCAATTTTTTTATAGGTTTATAAGTAATGCTGACATTTATCTGATATATGCATGAGACCCTTAGCCCTAGCAACTTGTATAAGAAATATGCACTCCAACAAATTGATAGTGGTCAAGGATCAGCTCAGATGCATATATGGGTTATTAATCCTACCTACCCCTTTAAGAGTTTATTAAGTGAATTTTTGTACTGCATAAACAAAACTTATTATATGATAAGAAGTCAGCTTGTTAAAAATAATGACCTGATAGGGAAGAGAATCCCTATTAGCTTGTTAGGCTAAGGAATCACACCTGCAGATTTATAATTGATAGATAGTGTTTTTTGGAACGATTCCCAGATATTGGCAAGACGCCCAGAAAAAGACCTTCAACAGTTTTTTAAGGAATTAAAACAGTTTTAAATATAAAATCATCTTTATAACTGTTGTAGACTTTGTATTTAATAACTAAAAGCATGCATAATGCTATACAATAAGTTTCAACCCAATAAGCAGTTATGTGATTCTATGTTTCATAATTTGGTATTGATTAGAATGTTCATTGCTATAATCAATGAACATAGCCAGCTAGTATATGTAATTTCCTTAAATGAATTACATAGATATTTCTGTGAGAAACTATTTTGTTAAGAGCAATATGATTTCTCCAGCTGCAGTCACAAGGACATTTAGTTAACTCCCAGGCTAAGATAAAACTTTAATTGCGTGATGAGAACATTTAAGAAGTATGTTTTAGAATGTCCAGGTGACAATAGAAAGAAGGCTTTCAAGATTAATGTCCAGATGGCGATAAGGGAAAGGCCTTCTCATTAAATTAATGAGCAAATAGTGATAAGAATATACATACAGGAATGTTATAATTGGTTTCATTAAATTATTGTTTATCTTTGCACACGGTGTACTTTGATTGGCTAACACACTGCCATATCTTTGCACACAGTGTACTTTGATTGGCTAACACACTGCCATACCTTTATTCCTTTGTTCATTTGTGTATAAATAAAGGCTCCTAAAACAACGAGTCAGATCAGAAATGACTTGCTGAGCTTCTACATATCTCCTGTGTGTTGTCTCATTATTTCTGGTCTCCGGCCAGCTGCTAAGTACAGAACCACTGACTGATGTTCAAGGGTATTAAACAGATGACCGAAGGATGTTGATATACGGAGTCTATCTCCAACAGTTACATGGGTGCTCGTCCGGGATCACTAACGCTCCTGCCAGCAGATGACAACGCGGCTGATGTTCGTATGCAACCACTGACAAAACCCCGGGTGAGTAATCTAAAGATTGATTTTCAACTTGATTACTCTCTCAGTGTTTGTATACTATCTACCAGTCTGTTCATCTATGTGCAGGTAGTTTACGTGATATAGAACCCATTTGTCTGTTTAAAAAGTGCACAATTTCTTGTTTTTCTGTGTTATCTGATAAAGTACGTACATAAGTTTCAGTTTCAGTTTTTACATTTACAAAAAAAAATTCTCTTTCTCAAATGACATGTCAGAATTAGAGATGAGCGGGTTCGGTTTCTCTGAATCCGAACCCGCCAGAACTTCATGTTTTTTTTCACGGGTCCGAGCGACTCGGATCTTCCCGCCTTGCTCGGTTAACCCGAGCGCGCCCGAACGTCATCATGACGCTGTCGGATTCTCGCGAGGCTCGGATTCTATCGCGAGACTCGGATTCTATATAAGGAGCCGCGCGTTGCCGCCATTTTCACACGTGCATTGAGATTGATAGGGAGAGGACGTGGCTGGCGTCCTCTCCGTTTAGAATAGATTAGAGAGACACTTGATTTACTAATTTTGGGGAGCATTAGGAGTACTCAGTACAGTGCAGAGTTTTGCTGATAGTGACCACCAGTTTTATTTATAATCCGTTCTCTGCCTGAAAAAAGCGATACACAGCACACAGTGACTCAGTCACATACCATATCTGTGTGCACTGCTCAGGCTCAGGCCAGTGTGCTGCATCATCTATTATCATAATATCTATATATAATATTATATATATCTGTCTGACTGCTCAGCTCACACAGCTTATAATTGTGGGGGAGACTGGGGAGCACTACTGCAGTGCCAGTTATAGGTTATAGCAGGAGCCAGGAGTACATAATATATTATATAGTGAGTGACCACCAGACACACAGTGCAGTTTATTTAATATATCCGTTCTCTGCCTGAAAAAAGCGATACACACAGTGACTCAGTCAGTCACATACCATATCTGTGTGCACTGCTCAGGCTCAGGCCAGTGTGCTGCATCATCTATATATATTATATATCTGTCTGACTGCTCAGCTCACACAGCTTATAATTGTGGGGGAGACTGGGGAGCACTACTGCAGTGCCAGTTATAGGTTATAGCAGGAGCCAGGAGTACATAATATTATATTAAAATTAAACAGTGCACACTTTTGCTGCAGGAGTGCCACTGCCAGTGTGACTAGTGACCAGTGACCTGACCACCAGTATATATAATATTAGTAGTATACTATCTCTTTATCAACCAGTCTATATTAGCAGCAGACACAGTACAGTGCGGTAGTTCACGGCTGTGGCTACCTCTGTGTCGGCACTCGGCAGCCCGTCCATAATTGTATATACCACCTAACCGTGGGTTTTTTTTCTTTCTTTATACATACATACATACTAGTTACGAGTATACTATCTCTTTATCAACCAGTCTATATTAGCAGCAGACACAGTACAGTGCGGTAGTTCACGGCTGTGGCTACCTCTGTGTCGGCACTCGGCAGCCCGTCCATAATTGTATATACCACCTAACCGTGGTTTTTTTTTCTTTCTTTATACATACATACTAGTTACGAGTATACTATCTCTTTATCAACCAGTCTATATATTAGCAGCAGACACAGTACAGTGCGGTAGTTCACGGCTGTGGCTACCTCTGTGTCGGCACTCGGCAGCCCGTCCATAATTGTATATACCACCTAACCGTGGTTTTTTTTTCTTTCTTTATACATACATACTAGTTACGAGTATACTATCTCTTTATCAACCAGTCTATATTAGCAGCAGACACAGTACAGTGCGGTAGTTCACGGCTGTGGCTACCTCTGTGTCGGCACTCGGCAGCCCATCCATAATTGTATATACCACCTAACCGTGGTTTTTTTTCCTTTCTTTATACATACATACTAGTTACGAGTATACTATCTCTTTATCAACCAGTCTATATATTAGCAGCAGACACAGTACAGTGCGGTAGTTCACGGCTGTGGCTACCTCTGTGTCGGCACTCGGCAGCCCGTCCATAATTGTATATACCACCTAACCGTGGTTTTTTTTTCTTTCTTTATACATACATACTAGTTACGAGTATACTATCTCTTTATCAACCAGTCTATATATTAGCAGCAGACACAGTACAGTGCGGTAGTTCACGGCTGTGGCTACCTCTGTGTCGGCACTCGGCAGCCCGTCCATAATTGTATACTAGTATCCAATCCATCCATCTCCATTGTTTACCTGAGGTGCCTTTTAGTTGTGCCTATTAAAATATGGAGAACAAAAATGTTGAGGTTCCAAAATTAGGGAAAGATCAAGATCCACTTCCACCTCGTGCTGAAGCTGCTGCCACTAGTCATGGCCGAGACGATGAAATGCCAGCAACGTCGTCTGCCAAGGCCGATGCCCAATGTCATAGTACAGAGCATGTCAAATCCAAAACACCAAATATCAGTAAAAAAAGGACTCCAAAACCTAAAATAAAATTGTCGGAGGAGAAGCGTAAACTTGCCAATATGCCATTTACCACACGGAGTGGCAAGGAACGGCTGAGGCCCTGGCCTATGTTCATGGCTAGTGGTTCAGCTTCACATGAGGATGGAAGCACTCAGCCTCTCGCTAGAAAAATGAAAAGACTCAAGCTGGCAAAAGCAGCACAGCAAAGAACTGTGCATTCTTCGAAATCCCAAATCCACAAGGAGAGTCCAATTGTGTCGGTTGCGATGCCTGACCTTCCCAACACTGGACGTGAAGAGCATGCGCCTTCCACCATTTGCACGCCCCCTGCAAGTGCTGGAAGGAGCACCCGCAGTCCAGTTCCTGATAGTCAGATTGAAGATGTCAGTGTTGAAGTACACCAGGATGAGGAGGATATGGGTGTTGCTGGCGCTGGGGAGGAAATTGACCAGGAGGATTCTGATGGTGAGGTGGTTTGTTTAAGTCAGGCACCCGGGGAGACACCTGTTGTCCGTGGGAGGAATATGGCCGTTGACATGCCAGGTGAAAATACCAAAAAAATCAGCTCTTCGGTGTGGAGGTATTTCACCAGAAATGCGGACAACAGGTGTCAAGCCGTGTGTTCCCTTTGTCAAGCTGTAATAAGTAGGGGTAAGGACGTTAACCACCTCGGAACATCCTCCCTTATACGTCACCTGCAGCGCATTCATAATAAGTCAGTGACAAGTTCAAAAACTTTGGGTGACAGCGGAAGCAGTCCACTGACCAGTAAATCCCTTCCTCTTGTAACCAAGCTCACGCAAACCACCCCACCAACTCCCTCAGTGTCAATTTCCTCCTTCCCCAGGAATGCCAATAGTCCTGCAGGCCATGTCACTGGCAATTCTGACGAGTCCTCTCCTGCCTGGGATTCCTCCGATGCATCCTTGCGTGTAACGCCTACTGCTGCTGGCGCTGCTGTTGTTGCCGCTGGGAGTCGATGGTCATCCCAGAGGGGAAGTCGTAAGCCCACTTGTACTACTTCCAGTAAGCAATTGACTGTTCAACAGTCCTTTGCGAGGAAGATGAAATATCACAGCAGTCATCCTACTGCAAAGCGGATAACCGAGTCCTTGACAACTATGTTGGTGTTAGACGTGCGTCCGGTATCCGCCGTTAGTTCACAGGGAACTAGACAATTTATTGAGGCAGTGTGCCCCCGTTACCAAATACCATCTAGGTTCCACTTCTCTAGGCAGGCGATACCGAGAATGTACACGGACGTCAGAAAAAGACTCACCAGTGTCCTAAAAAATGCAGTTGTACCCAATGTCCACTTAACCACGGACATGTGGACAAGTGGAGCAGGGCAGGGTCAGGACTATATGACTGTGACAGCCCACTGGGTAGATGTATGGACTCCCGCCGCAAGAACAGCAGCGGCGGCACCAGTAGCAGCATCTCGCAAACGCCAACTCTTTCCTAGGCAGGCTACGCTTTGTATCACCGCTTTCCAGAATACGCACACAGCTGAAAACCTCTTACGGCAACTGAGGAAGATCATCGCGGAATGGCTTACCCCAATTGGACTCTCCTGTGGATTTGTGGCATCGGACAACGCCAGCAATATTGTGTGTGCATTAAATATGGGCAAATTCCAGCACGTCCCATGTTTTGCACATACCTTGAATTTGGTGGTGCAGAATTTTTTAAAAAACGACAGGGGCGTGCAAGAGATGCTGTCGGTGGCCAGAAAAATTGCGGGACACTTTCGGCGTACAGGCACCACGTACAGAAGACTGGAGCACCACCAAAAACTACTGAACCTGCCCTGCCATCATCTGAAGCAAGAAGTGGTAACGAGGTGGAATTCAACCCTCTATATGCTTCAGAGGTTGGAGGAGCAGCAAAAGGCCATTCAAGCCTATACAATTGAGCACGATATAGGAGGTGGAATGCACCTGTCTCAAGTGCAGTGGAGAATGATTTCAACGTTGTGCAAGGTTCTGATGCCCTTTGAACTTGCCACACGTGAAGTCAGTTCAGACACTGCCAGCCTGAGTCAGGTCATTCCCCTCATCAGGCTTTTGCAGAAGAAGCTGGAGGCATTGAAGAAGGAGCTAAAAGGGAGCGATTCCGCTAGGCATGTGGGACTTGTGGATGCAGCCCTTAATTCGCTTAACAAGGATTCACGGGTGGTCAATCTGTTGAAATCAGAGCACTACATTTTGGCCACCGTGCTCGATCCTAGATTTAAAGCCTACCTTGGATCTCTCTTTCCGGCAGACACAGGTCTGCTGGGGTTGAAAGACCTGCTGGTGACAAAATTGTCAAGTCAAGCGGAACGCGACCTGTCAACATCTCCTCCTTCACATTCTCCCGCAACTGGGGGTGCGAGGAAAAGGCTCAGAATTCCGAGCCCACCCGCTGGCGGTGATGCAGGGCAGTCTGGAGCGACTGCTGATGCTGACATCTGGTCCGGACTGAAGGACCTGACAACGATTACGGACATGTCGTCTACTGTCACTGCATATGATTCTCTCAACATTGATAGAATGGTGGAGGATTATATGAGTGACCGCATCCAAGTAGGCACGTCACACAGTCCGTACTTATACTGGCAGGAAAAAGAGGCAATTTGGAGGCCCTTGCACAAACTGTCTTTATTCTACCTAAGTTGCCCTCCCACAAGTGTGTACTCCGAAAGAGTGTTTAGTGCCGCCGCCCACCTTGTCAGCAATCGGCGTACGAGGTTACATCCAGAAAATGTGGAGAAGATGATGTTCATTAAAATGAATTATAATCAATTCCTCCGCGGAGACATTGACCAGCAGCAATTGCCTCCACAAAGTACACAGGGAGCTGAGATGGTGGATTCCAGTGGGGACGAATTGATAATCTGTGAGGAGGGGGATGTACACGGTGATATATCGGAGGGTGAAGATGAGGTGGACATCTTGCCTCTGTAGAGCCAGTTTGTGCAAGGAGAGATTAATTGCTTCTTTTTTGGGGGGGGTCCAAACCAACCCGTCATATCAGTCACAGTCGTGTGGCAGACCCTGTCACTGAAATGATGGGTTGGTTAAAGTGTGCATGTCCTGTTTTGTTTATACAACATAAGGGTGGGTGGGAGGGCCCAAGGACAATTCCATCTTGCACCTCTTTTTTCTTTTCTTTTTCTTTGCATCATGTGCTGATTGGGGAGGGTTTTTTGGAAGGGACATCCTGCGTGACACTGCAGTGCCACTCCTAGATGGGCCCGGTGTTTGTGTCGGCCACTAGGGTCGCTAATCTTACTCACACAGCTACCTCATTGCGCCTCTTTTTTTCTTTGCGTCATGTGCTGTTTGGGGAGGGTTTTTTGGAAGGGACATCCTGCGTGACACTGCAGTGCCACTCCTAGATGGGCCCGGTGTTTGTGTCGGCCACTAGGGTCGCTTATCTTACTCACACAGCGACCTCGGTGCAAATTTTAGGACTAAAAATAATATTGTGAGGTGTGAGGTATTCAGAATAGACTGAAAATGAGTGTAAATTATGGTTTTTGAGGTTAATAATACTTTGGGATCAAAATGACCCCCAAATTCTATGATTTAAGCTGTTTTTTAGTGTTTTTTGAAAAAAACACCCGAATCCAAAACACACCCGAATCCGACAAAAAAAATTCGGTGAGGTTTTGCCAAAACGCGTTCGAACCCAAAACACGGCCGCGGAACCGAACCCAAAACCAAAACACAAAACCCGAAAAATTTCAGGCGCTCATCTCTAATGTCAGTATTGTAAATGTTCATTAATATTATTATGGTATAATCTTAAACCTGAACCAGAATATTGTGAAGTTAATGGAATATTGCCACAAAGTGATTTCAGTTTTGTAGGGAACCACTGTCTAGATTGTTGTGCACACATTATAATATATATAGTATATTGTAATTCAGACTTAAGGGTAAGATGGACCCAATAGAAAGGGAGTTCGGGTATCATTGCCCTAAGTGCATGCTGGAGTCAATAGATAGGGGGCTCAGGTATGATTGCTGAGGTTGTACAGGACACATCATTTTTCAAACTCAAGGAGACCGTATTCCAAGAATACCAGGGGCAACAGAATACATGAAACAGGGAGGAATTTATGAAGGACGAGGTACAGATCCCCAGAGTAATTTAACAATAATCATAGGGACACACCTCAGCAGTCCAGAAGAAGTAGTCTATTATACAGGGCTCACTTGGGGAGCATTGGTGATTGATTTTCCACCATCACAAGGAGGAACAGGCAATGCCACAACACCAGTCATCTGTCCACAGACGGATTTAAGAAACTATTTGGCCACAAGGATAGAGGGGTTTATTCTGAGTCGTCTCCTGGACGATATATATATGCAATTAGAGACATATGAGACGTATAACTCAGTGGTTGAAGAAGTCTTTGTGGACTAGGTAAAGTCCAGTCAGCAATATCAAAGTTTTATTGTGTCAGAGATTAAGAGCCAAATAGTTTGCTTCATTTGACCTTTTTATTGTTGGTTTGATTAACTTTCCCATAAAGGTATATCCCATATAAAGATAAACTGACTTTTGCTTTTTGAGTACTAGGCAGTCAAAGCAACTGTTGCAGCCCATAAGGATATTGCAAGGTGAACTGATCATTCAGGCAATGGGTGCACATAGTAGGATAACCAGGGAGAGGCCTCCCCTGGGGATTGTCAGTTATTGGAAGGGAAAAAAAGGCACTTAATGGTATTGGTGCGATTTTTAAAAGGGCAAACTTCCCAGAGGAAGGAACACTGGATCCTGACCAATGGAGAAGATTTGAAGCAAATAAACACTGGATTAGTAAAAAAAGTTTTTCTGACACTGTAAAAATTTGGCAAACTGTCACAGGAAATTGAGGTTCAATACATAACCTGTATATATGAGAAATAATAATGCCCCTAGAAGAAAACTGACTTTACACATGCATTGATTTATTAGAGAGAAATATCTAACCCTATGTTATAATTTTTATATTACATGCACACCGCTGTAGATTACAGGGAAATAGCAATGTGTACATGTAGTGGTAATTGCAGTTTTGCTGCCCCCTCATTTATAAGCTGAAAGGTTTTAATGTGGCTCAGGAAACAGTTAAAGAAACAGTATGTATAAATAATGCTTCTGCATGAAAGAGCATACTGTAATATGTACACACATACGGATGTAAAATGTTTATGACTGCAAATTATATTAATGGGTAATCACGCATACTTATGTAGATATATATATATATATATTCCCATAGGTCAATTTACATATAAGCAATGTGTATTTTAGTTTTGGTTTAAGAAAAAGTTCTCAGCTGTTAGGTGTTTGGAGACAGTAGTATAGTGACTCATTACTACTGTATTTTGTTATCTGAAATACTAGAGGTTTCTGTAATGAAGTTTTAATGCAGGGGAAAATGAATCCGACATTACAACCCCAGACATATTGATCAGGAACATTACACATCATGGTTTCAGCCTGAGATGTTAAGAATTGTAAATGAATTACCAGATATAAGGAAAAATCCTGCTGAATTTTTTTAAGCAATTGTCACAAGTATGTGGTATATACAGACCTAGCTGGATAGATTTAGAGCAAATTATTAGTACAGCGGTAGGCTCTGGAAAATATGCCTTTATGGAATAAATGGCTGCCCGAGATGCAGCAGGTGGTAGAGAAAGGAAATTGCAGACAGGCCTGCAGCAGACAAAAGATATACTAGAGCAAGTGGAACAAATCTCTTAGCAAGAGTACAATGGAGATGTTTCCAAATACAGGAAACCGCACCCACGACACCAGATATTGTACAGAAAACAGACAATGTACGCCAGTACTATGATAAACTTGTGGTTAAACAAGAGGATGAAGGATATCCAGTATGTGACGCTGCAGGAGCAAGAATGTTAAAGACAAAGTTTTTTAAATGGTTTAAAGAATGAATTAAGATCTCAGCTTTTCCAGATCAGACCTGAAGCCATGACAATGGATTTGACAGAATTACTACAGGTGCTGAAGGGCATTGAAGATGTGGAAAAGGAAAAGAAGGACAAACACATGTCAACAACTCCTGCAGTGACTGTTCACCTGATACAGGGTCCTCAAAAGACATGGACTCCAAGACCCAGGAGTGGACAAGAAGGAAAGCCACACCAAACAAGGAAACAAATGGATGCACAAGTTAATGACATGACTGGCAAATGTTTTTGGTGTAAGCTCCCAGGACATCAGAAGAAGGATTGCAGAAAATGTCTTAAATTCACGCAAAGACAACAGCAAACTTCTGACCAGCCATATGTAAACCAACATGCACAAGATGACAGAGCATGAAGGTGCGCAACCGCTGTGTCAGTGACAGTATCTGTGTATCTTGCGGCAACTGACATTTCAACAAAAGGTACCATTTCAGTGACTTTACCCACAGGACAAGAACTTGATTGTTTAATAGACACAGGGGCTAAGAGAACTGTTTTTGTGTACAACCAGATTCCTCCACATTTACTTACAGATCAGGCCATCGAAGCAACTGGATTGGGAGGTCAAGCCCTACCCCTGCAAGAAAGTAAGATGATGCCCTTACTCATCAATAATGAAGCCACACCTGTCCCAGCGGCATTCCTGACCTCATCCATCTGTACAGTCAACCTTTTGGGAGTGGACATCCTAGTCCTAATGCAAGCAACAATCCAGTACACCCCAAAAGGCATTAAGTATACCAGCAACACTCCAGCAAGGATGTAACCTGAAATATAAGCTGTTATACAAGTCTACCTCTCACAGGAAAAAGTAAAACAAAGAGGAACAACAACTCCCAGCATGAACATCATTGTGTTGAACACCAGCATGAGTGGACCTGGACTACGGAGATAACATGCCAGCAGCAGAAGGAAAAAATATGCAAGTGAAGAAAGGACAAATTATGAAGAATAATGGATGGATCATAAGAAGAGGTGATTGGAAAAAGAAAAGTTAAGAAGCAAGTTAGAACAGAAGTTCAGTATTGGCTCATTCCCACAGTACCAGTTGTGGAAGAAAGTAAGCAATACTACTGAACCAGGATACCCCAGGGAGGGGCTACAGCACCCAGTGATTTATCCAGAAAACACAACTAATATAGGATGTGAATGAACTGCTGATTGCCACCACTACTAAAAGAAGAGACAGTGTGCTTATTGAAGTTTCTGGAAGGATAAGACTGCAGAGCCTCAGAAGGAAAAATTGCAGCTAGCCAAGCAAGAGGTAATCTTCCTAGGACACTCAAGGTACCCGACATCTAACAAAATTGAGACAGAAAAAAATCATACTGCAAGCTAAGATGCCAGCTAGTGTCAAGCAAGTCAGATGATCATTCCTGGGCCTAGTAGAATACTGCAGAGAATGGATACCTCTAGCATCAGTCTACATGCAAACATTGTATGACAACACTGAAAGGAAGGAGGGTCCGCATCCTACACACAGCAACAGATGGATGAAGCAATTGAACAATTGGAAACAGCAGTTGCCTCATCTCAAGCCCTAGAACTACCTGACTATTGAAGAAGGAGGCCATACATAGAAGTCCTTACACAAAATTATGGACTTAGGCAAAGACCAGTGGCCTACCACTCAAGCAAGCTTGACAGCAGTACTCAAGGAGCACCTACCGGCATCAGAGCAGCGGCAGCAGCAACAGTCCTAGAAGAGGACAAGAGCACAGACACAGTGCTGAATCAGCAGTCCTAGAAGAGGACAAGAGCACAGACACAGTGCTGAATCAGCAGTCCTAGAAGAGGACAAGAGCACAGGCATAGTGCTGAATCATAAGCGTATCATCCAGGTACTGCATGCAGGTACAAAGAAGCTTCAACAAGCAAAAAGCAAAACACTTGTCAGCAGCAAGGCTGACCAAGTATGAAGTAGCACTGCTAAGTGCAACAAATGTGACTATCAGAAGATGTACTACCCTCAACCCAGCAACCCTTTTACCAGCATTAATAAATAAAGGTGTTGAATCTCAAGATTCAAAAGGAGGGAGAAACAGATTATCTTCCCTATTGATGGATCAGCAAGAAGATGATGATGAGGACCAGGAAGGTGATCCAGAAGAAGAAGAAGATAGAGACAGATCATCATGGACGCAGGACCAGAGGGCTGGTCCAGAAGAGGAAGAGTATAATTCTAATAATCAAACTTTTTCTTTCTCTCATGATTGTGTGGCTTTAATGGAACAAGAAACTCAACTTTTGCCACATGTTACAGATACAGCCCTACTCAATGCTCACCATGAGCTATATGTGGATGGTGCAAGATACTATGAGGATGGGATTCCTTATACAGGATATGCAGTAACCACTGAACATGAAGTTGTGGACTCAGGATCCTTACCATCCGAGCACAGGATTGTGGCCCAGATATGGAAAAGCAGAGGCTTCAAGACGGCAAGTGGCAAAGACATACAATATGCTTCACCTATCAAACACCGGTTCAGAGCTCTGCATGGGCCACAAAAAAAGTTGCAGTGATGAAGATCCAGGCACACACAAGAAACGACACTCCTGATACAAGAGGCAAAAATCTGGCAAGATGCTGAAGCCAAGAGAGCAGCAAAATGCCCTCAGCAGAAAAGGCAAGCCTATACAGTAACGTAACCATTCCAGCACCAGACTAAAATGCCTGATTATGCTACACTGATTGAACTTCAGGACAAAGCAGGAGAGAATGAGAGAGTAGCCTGTGGATAAAGAAAGCAACCAAACAACCAGTGAAGATACTGTAGCAATCTACACTACACAGACAGAAGAAACAGAAGGAACAAAGCATCAAATGCCTGATCTACAGGATTTGAAGAAATTTCAGGAACAAGCAGGTCCTGAAGAAAAAAGCAGCATGGCAGAGAAGAGAAGCCAGGCAAGAAGAAGAAACTGGCTTATGGAAATTAGAAGAGAAGTTATGCTTACCCAGAAGCTTATATCCACTTATGTGTTAAGTCAGCCATGGACTCACACACCTGGGAAAAGATCAGATGGGAAACGTAGTCACAGAAAGATGGATAGCTCCAGGATTTTATCCAGATGCAACCATATTTTTTACAAGCCTGCTGGATATGTGGAAATGTCCAATCCAGGACAGAAGGTCAAGATAACCCTTGGAGCAATCCCCAAAAGTTATTTTCCATTTAGAAGACTGCAAATTGACTATAACTAACTGCCAAAGATGTATTGGTAGTCACAGACATTTTTCAGTTATTGGACCTGGCGGGGGCGGCCCTGTAACGCCTGCCTGAAGGAAGCAAGTTAAACATGCTGTGGCCAGGGTGTAGCTGGTCTTTTACTATCTTCATTGTCCACTTTTTAGCTCTGGACAGGTACAGGTCCTGGACTGAGGGAAGGTCGGCCCCGATGATCTTCTCTGCGGTTCTGACCACCTTTTGGAGCCTGCATCTGTCCCTCGCGCTGGTGGAGCTGTACCATACGAATATCGAGGAGAACAGTACCGACTCCACAATCGCGGAGTAGAAGAGGAGCAGAAGCTTCTGTGGGATGTTGAACTTCCTTAGTTGCCTGAGGAAGAACAACCTTTCCGAACAGTGGCGTCAGCGTTGGACCCCCATTTAAGATCCCGGGAGATTGTGGTCCCTAGAAACTTGAAGGAGTCCACTAGCGATACCACACTGTCAGCAATCGTTAGCGGAGGTGCACTAGATGATGTCTTCCTGAAGTCCACTATCATCTCGACAGTTTTAAGGGGGTTGAGCTCAAGGTTGTTGTGGATGCACCACTGGGCCAACTGGTCTACTTCCCGTCTATAGGCCAATTCGTCCCCGTCCTTGATGAGGCCGATAACGGTGGTGTCATCGTCGAATTTGATTATCTTTACTGATTGCACGCAGAGCCGGCCCTAACCAATATGATGCCCTAGGCAAAATTTTGGCTGGTGCCCCCTAGCACCACCGCTGGTTCCGCCTCAGACCTTGCACCTTTTTCCCAGCACCATCACCCCTCACCCATAGCAGTCCTTATTTTGGTGTTTGTACCGCCTATATTTTAAATAGAAATAGTTCGCACATTTGGCGCACAGCCCAAAAATGGGTGTGTTTTTGCTGGCAAGGGGCATGGCCACACAATAGTAATCCCAATTCCAATTACGCCACACAGTATTGCAACTTTATTCACATTTGATCATACGATAGTGTCCATAATTCATATTACATCCCACAGTAGTATTACTTTACCTTATAAACATTACTCCTCACAGTAGAGCCCCTAATTCACATTACATCACACTGAATTGCTCCTTATTCACATTACACCACACCCTATTGCTCTTTATACATATTAGATGACACAGTAGTGCCCTTTCTATATGCAACGCCACATAGTAGAGCACCTTATACACATATTGCCACACATTAGTAATGCATTATACACATAATTCCACACAGTAATGCCCCTTACACATTATTAATGTCCTTATAAACATAACGCGCCTTACACATTATGACAACCTTTATTAATGCCCTTTTACACATAATGTCCCTTACATATATGCCGCACATTATTAATGCCCTTATACACATAATGACACACATAGTGCCCCCTACACATTTGCTGCACATTATTAGTGCCCCTATACACATAATGACACACATAGTGCCCCTTACACATATGTTGCACATTATTAATGCATTTTTACATGACACACATAATGCTCCTTACACATATTCCGAACACTACTGCACAACCAACCCACTCACATGCACACAGCACTCACACTGCCACTAACACTGTGACCTCTGCCTCTGCTTGGATACAGATGTGTCCTCATAAATCTTGCCTCAATGCTAATGCCGGGCACCTTTTTTTATGAAAATGCATCTTATTTGCATTGCTATGTAGCTAGGAAGCACAAGCAGATTCTGCGGATTAAAATGATATGCAGCATGCCTATATATTGTGTGAGACTGTGGCTGTATCTGCATAAGAAATGCTACACACAGAATATAGGCATGCCGCATATCATTTTAATCAGCAGAAGCTGCTGATGCCCCTAGGCATATCAAATACCCTAGGCAATTGCCTAGTTTGCCTATGCCTATGGCCGGCTCTGATTGCACGTCTGAGGTACAGTCATTTGTGTACAAGGAGAAGAGCAGGGGTGAGAGGACACAGCCCTGAGGGGCACCTGTACTAATGGACCGCACTTGAGAGGTGAATTCCCCCGCTTTCACCACCTGTGTCCTATCTGTCAGGGAGTCTACTATCCAGGAACAGGTAGCTTCTGGGACCCCTAGGTGAAGTAATTTGGGGTGAAGGATGCTGGGGATGATTGTATTGAAGGCCGAGTAGTAGACCCATACTCAATAAAACCCCAGGTTATTCACCTTATGAAATATTGTTTGATAGCATACCTAAGATAGGATGTTATTATCCACAAGAGTTACAGCATAAATATGGTAATTTGACTGCATATGTTAAAAAAGTCTTACTGAAGAAACTGACACCTCTGTATTTTCTAGTTTTTGCCTCTCTCCCAGATTCAGAAGCAGATCTGAATCCCCACAAGCTTTAACCAGGAGATTTGGTGTATCTGAAAAGACACATGAGAAAGTCACTTGAGCACAGATTTGATGGTCCATATCAAGTGTTGCTGACCACGCCCACTTCTGTGAAAATTAAGGAAAGAGACTTGGGTCCCACTGCAAACTTGCCCAAGTTAAGTTTGAACAATGAAATACACAAACATGCAGAGACTAATTGGGCCTAAACTAGACAGGCCACTATGGGTCATTATATTGGAAACTTCAGTACCTATTGCATGACAACACATTCTACCAGACAGGTAGAATGTGTTGTACATTTATCACTAATGAAACAGATAATGCACAAGAAGTGGTTCAATGGCATGTCCAAGAAATAGAAAATGAAAAATAAGCATATGCCATTAAAAACAATATCCCTGACACTCTAGAGGGTGACTGGGGATGTGTCACGATCCGGGTATCTGGACGCCATTTCTTACCCATCAGATGCCTCCTAAGGCTGGCTAAGCGCTCCAGGACCGGATCCCATCTGTTATCCTGATGTGTACATTCCTGTATCCTCTCCTGTCACTCTGGGACGCTGTCACAGTAAACGCCATATTACACCTGGCATGGCGTCTCCAGCGGCCTCCGCCGCCGTCCCTGAACTTCTGCATGCAGAGTGTCTGAGTGGCGATTACGTCAGCCGCGGCCTCCGCTGTGTCCGCGTGGTTGGATGTGCATCTGTCAGCCTGGCGCCTCCTGTCTCCGGTGGCCGGCGCCGCCATTACTGTTTTCATTACCACATGGATTACAAACCAAACTTCCCTCCAAGTGTCTGCATGGGCGCAGCCATCTTGGATTCTGTCAGCTGATCATTTCCACCAATCTGTTCTCAGTATTGATAATCTGCATAATTGCCTAGCCAATCCCTTCCTTGCTGCAGGTATAAATACACTGTGCCTGAGCAAGGAAGGCGTCAGTGCTTTGGTTGTCAAACCTAGTTCCTGTTTGTCTCTCTCCTGTGATTGTCTTCCAGGTTCCAGCTCCTGTCTCAAGACTTCCACCATAGAGACCCGCACCAGCATTCCACCTGCGGTGTAGCCTGACTCTCCAATCCATTGTGGATTCATCTGTTTCCAGCTACAACATTACCTGCTTCCAGCTCAGCTTCCAGCAGAGTACAGCTTCCCTTAAAGGGCCGGTGTCCTTTCTACACTTTACCACTCTCCACCGGTATTATTATTTCTCCGCTCTCAAGTTCTACATTTCAGTTCATATTTCATCGCTCCCAAGTTCATTTATTATTTAACTGGTTCCAGCCAGTATCCACTCCGTGCTAACAACAGTCTGGTTCCAGCCAGTATCCACAGCAGCTGTTTTATCTTCAGCAACCCAGCTTTTCCTGGAACACCAGCTGGCACAATCCTGGGTTATCTCCATTGCTACAGTCGGGCCTGGTAAGGACTTTCCATCTAGAAGATCATAAGAACTATCTCACACTACCAGTGCCCTGTGGCTCCTGCCATCCTGTAGTACCCAGGAACTGTATTTATTCTTTGCTGACTTTTACGTTTTCTTTTACTGCTGCTGTGTTGCGGAGTTGTCATAATAAACATCATTGACTTTTATCCAAGTTGTCGTGGTCACGCCTTCGGGCAGTTATTATTCATGTTACTTACATGTCCAGGGGTCTGATACAACCTCCCAGGTTCCGGTACATCTCAGCCCCTACAACTGAGGCTGCCTCCCGTCAGCTCAGGCCCTCAGTTGTGACAGTAAGCACTGACCTAATGAATCCAGCCGGAGACCAGGATCAAGCGGCCAGGCCGATGCAAGAACTGGCAGCCCGACTAGAACATCAGGAGGCTGCACAGGGCCACATCATCCGCTGTCTCCAGGATCTCTCTACTCGGCTGCATGGGATTCAGACAACTCTCCGTGGATCAGGCACGTCTGGTGCGTCAACCACAGTGACTCCAGCTATAACCCCACCCACCTTACCCATTTCTGCTCCACGTCTTCATCTTCCAACGCCAGCAAAATTTGACGGATCTCCAAGATTCTGCAGGGGATTTCTCAACCAGTGTGAGATTCAGTTTGAGCTACAACCTGGCAATTTTCCCAGTGACCGTACAAAAATTGCCTACATTATTTCTCTTCTCAGTGGCTCAGCCCTTGATTGGGCATCACCGTTATGGGAGAGGTCCGACACCCTGCTATCTTCCTACACTGCCTTCGTGTCAACATTCAGGCGCATCTTCGACGAGCCAGGCCGGGTAACCTCAGCTTCATCCGAGATTCTCCGTTTACGCCAGGGGTCACGTACTGTAGGACAATATCTGATACAGTTCCAGATCCTGGCATCTGAACTGGCATGGAACGACGAGGCCCTGTATGCTGCATTCTGGCATGGCTTATCTGAGCGTATTAAAGATGAGTTAGCTACCAGAGACTTACCTTCTAAGTTAGATGAGCTAATCTCACTCTGCACGAAAGTTGATTTACGTTTCAGAGAGAGAGCAACTGAGCGTGGAAGATCATCTGCTCCAAAATCTTCTGCTCCTCCTCCTCGTCAACTGTCACCATCTAAAGATGAGCCCATGCAACTTGGCCGTTCCCGTTTAACTCCTGCTGAGCGCCGAAGACGCCTCTCCGAGTCTCTCTGTCTCTATTGTGCAGCTCCGTCTCACACCATTAATGCCTGTCCCAAACGTCCGGGAAACTCCAAATCCTAGCTCGCCAAGGAGAGGGCCGGCTAGGAGTAATGATCTCCTCTCCATCTCCTCAAGATTGTAATCTCCCAGTCTCGCTTCAAGTTGCTCAACGTTATCGGAACGTCATTGCCCTCCTTGATTCCGGAGCAGCTGGGAACTTTATTACCGAAGCCTATGTTAAACGGTGGTCCCTACCCACCGAGAGACTTCCTTCGTCCATTTCTTTAACTGCCGTGGATGGCAGCAAAATTTTTGATGCAGTTATTTCTTTAAGGACTCTACCAGTTCGTCTGAGAGTGGGAGTTCTTCATTCCGAACTTATTTCTTTTTTAGTGATTCCAAGAGCCACACATCCTGTGGTCCTGGGCCTTCCATGGCTCCGTCTTCACAATCCTACAATTGATTGGACGACTACGCAAATCCTGGCATGGGGTTCCTCCTGTGCTGAGACATGTTTGTTTAAAGTATTGCCTGTCTGTTCTTCCTCCCCCAGGTCGTCTGATGTTCCACCTCCTCCATATCAAGATTTCACGGATGTGTTCAGTAAAGCTTCTGCTGATATCCTTCCTCCTCATAGAGAATGGGACTGTCCGATTGATCTCGTTCCAGGGAAGGTTCCACCTCGAGGCCGAACTTATCCGTTGTCTCTGCCTGAGACGCATTCTATGGAGGAATATATTAAAGAGAACCTAGCAAAGGGGTTCATTCGACCTTCTTCTTCTCCAGCCGGCGCAGGCTTCTTTTTTGTAAAAAAGAAAGATGGTGGTCTGCGGCCGTGCATCGACTACAGAGGTTTGAACGACATTACCATCAAGAACCGTTATCCTTTACCCCTGATTACTGAGCTCTTTGACAGAGTTAGCGGAGCTACCATCTTTACAAAGCTGGACTTGCGAGGTGCATACAATCTCATCCGGATCCGTGAGGGTGACGAGTGGAAGACCGCCTTTAACACCCGTGACGGACATTATGAGTACCTCGTCATGCCCTTCGGATTGAGCAATGCTCCAGCTGTCTTCCAGCATTTTGTCAATGAGATCTTCAGAGACATTCTATACCGTCATGTCGTGGTCTATCTAGACGATATCCTCATTTTTGCCAACGATTTAGAGGAACATCGTTTTTGGGTTAAAGAGGTTCTGTCCCGTCTCCGTGTCAATCATCTCTATTGCAAATTAGAAAAATGCGTCTTTGAAGTCAAGTCCATTCCGTTTCTAGGGTACATTGTGTCCGGTTCCGGACTAGAGATGGATCCTGAGAAACTACAAGCAATCCAAAATTGTCCGGTACCCTTAACCCTCAAAGGGGTCCAGAGGTTCTTAGGGTTCGCCAACTATTACCGAAAGTTTATACGAGACTTTTCCACCATTGTGGCGCCTATTACTGCTTTCACTAAGAAGGGTGCTAACCCGTCCAAGTGGTCTGAAGAAGCCATGCAAGCATTTCATCTTTTAAAACAAAGGTTCATCTCTGCGCCTGTTCTGAAACAGCCTGACATCGACTCTCCTTTCATCTTAGAGGTGGATGCCTCCTCCGTTGGAGTAGGAGCGGTGTTATCTCAGAGGGCTAAAGATGGCCATTTACACCCTTGCAGTTTCTTCTCCCGGAAGTTCTCCCCAGCTGAGCGCAACTATGCCATTGGCGACCAGGAGTTGCTAGCCATCAAGCTCGCTCTAGAAGAGTGGAGGTATCTGTTGGAGGGAGCTTCTCATTCAATCACCATACTTACAGACCACAAGAACCTTTTATACCTGAAGGGCGCACAATGTCTCAACCCTCGTCAGGCCAGATGGGCACTTTTCTTTTCCAGGTTCGACTTTAAACTCCAGTTCTGTCCGGGCTCTCAGAATCGCAAGGCCGATGCCCTTTCCCGCTCATGGGAGCAAGAAAATGAGTCAGAGTCTTCAGACAAGCATCCTATTATAAATCCGTTGGCATTCTCCACGGTAGGGATGGACTCTACGCCCCCATCAGGGAAAAGTTTTGTGAAGCCGATGCTAAGGAAGAAGCTCATGCATTGGGCCCATGCTTCCCGTTTTGCCGGACATACAGGTATCCAAAAAACCCTGGAGTTTATCTCTAGGTCCTATTGGTGGCCAACTCTGAAAAAGGACGTCTTGGAGTTTATTGCATCTTGCCCAAAGTGTGCCCAACATAAAGTATCCCGCCAGTCGCCTGCGGGGCAACTGGTTCCACTATCCGTTCCCCGTCGACCATGGACCCACTTGTCGATGGATTTCATTACAGACTTACCCATGTGCAACAAGTTCAATACCATCTGGGTGGTAGTTGACCGGTTCACCAAGATGGCACACTTCATTCCTCTCACCGGTCTTCCGTCAGCTTCCAAGTTGGCTCAAGTATTCATACAAGAGATCTTCCGACTCCACGGTCTTCCTGAAGAAATTATCTCAGATCGAGGAGTTCAATTCACAGCCAAATTCTGGCGAAGTTTATGTCAAGTCCTCCAAGTCAAGCTAAAGTTTTCCACGGCTTACCATCCTCAGACCAATGGTCAAACCGAGAGGGTGAATCAGGACTTGGAGGCCTTCCTCCGCATCTATGTGTCCTCCTCTCAAGATGACTGGGTTCAATTACTTCCCTGGGCCGAGTTCTGTCATAACAACCAGTATCATTCTTCATCCGCTTCAACACCATTCTTCACTAACTTTGGATTCCACCCTAAAGTCCCTGAGTTCCAACCGCTTCCAGCAACTTCTGTTCCCGCAGTGGATATCACCTTGCATCAGTTTGCCAATATCTGGAAGAGCGTACGATCAGCTCTGCTCAAGGCATCGTTCAGGTACAAGAAGTTTGCGGATAAGAAGCGTCGAGCAGTTCCTGCTCTCAAGGTGGGTGATCGGGTATGGTTATCCACGAAGAATTTGAGGTTAAGAGTTCCCAGTATGAAGTTTGCACCTCGCTATATCGGTCCTTTCAAGATTGAACAAGTCATCAATCCTGTTGCTTACAGACTCCAGTTGCCTCCCTTCTTAAAAATACCCAGGACATTCCATGTTTCCCTGTTGAAACCGCTGATCTTGAATCGGTTTCATTCCTCACTTCCTCCAACTCCGAAAGTCCAAACTCAACGAGGCGTTGAGTATGAAGTGGCCAAGATCCTGGACTCACGTCACCGTTACGGTCAACTACAATATCTTATTGACTGGAAGGGTTATGGTCCTGAGGAACGTTCATGGACCAATGCTTCTGATGTCCATGCTCCTGCCTTGGTCCAGAGATTCCATTCCAAGTTTCCTCAAAAGCCAAAGAAGTGTCCTGGGGCCACTCCTAAAGGGGGGGGTGCTGTCACGATCCGGGTATCTGGACGCCATTTCTTACCCATCAGATGCCTCCTAAGGCTGGCTCAGCGCTCCAGGACCGGATCCCATCTGTTATCCTGATGTGTACATTCCTGTATACTCTCCTGTCACTCTGGGACGCTGTCACAGTAAACGCCATATTACACCTGGCATGGCGTCTCCAGCGGCCTCCGCCGCCGTCCCTGAACTTCTGCATGCAGAGTGTCTGAGTGGCGATTACGTCAGCCGCGGCCTCCGCTGTGTCCGCGTGGTTGGATGTGCATCTGTCAGCCTGGCGCCTCCTGTCTCCGGTGGCCGGCGCCGCCATTACTGTTTTCATTACCACATGGATTACAAACCAAACTTCCCTCCAAGTGTCTGCATGGGCGCAGCCATCTTGGATTCTGTCAGCTGATCATTTCCACCAATCTGTTCTCAGTATTGATAATCTGCATAATTGCCTAGCCAATCCCTTCCTTGCTGCAGGTATAAATACACTGTGCCTGAGCAAGGAAGGCGTCAGTGCTTTGGTTGTCAAACCTAGTTCCTGTTTGTCTCTCTCCTGTGATTGTCTTCCAGGTTCCAGCTCCTGTCTCAAGACTTCCACCATAGAGACCCGCACCAGAATTCCACCTGCGGTGTAGCCTGACTCTCCAATCCATTGTGGATTCATCTGTTTCCAGCTACAACATTACCTGCTTCCAGCTCAGCTTCCAGCAGAGTACAGCTTCCCTTAAAGGGCCGGTGTCCTTTCTACACTTTACCACTCTCCACCGGTATTATTATTTCTCCGCTCTCAAGTTCTACATTTCAGTTCATATTTCATCGCTCCCAAGTTCATTTATTATTTAACTGGTTCCAGCCAGTATCCACTCCGTGCTAACAACAGTCTGGTTCCAGCCAGTATCCACAGCAGCTGTTTTATCTTCAGCAACCCAGCTTTTCCTGGAACACCAGCTGGCACAATCCTGGGTTATCTCCATTGCTACAGTCGGGCCTGGTAAGGACTTTCCATCTAGAAGATCATAAGAACTATCTCACACTACCAGTGCCCTGTGGCTCCTGCCATCCTGTAGTACCCAGGAACTGTATTTATTCTTTGCTGACTTTTACGTTTTCTTTTCCTGCTGCTGTGTTGCGGAGTTGTCATAATAAACATCATTGACTTTTATCCAAGTTGTCGTGGTCACGCCTTCGGGCAGTTATTATTCATGTTACTTACATGTCCAGGGGTCTGATACAACCTCCCAGGTTCCGGTACATCTCAGCCCCTACAACTGAGGCTGCCTCCCGTCAGCTCAGGCCCTCAGTTGTGACAGGATGGTTATCATGGCTAAATCCTACTAAGTGGTTTAGTGGATACAAAGGATGGATTGATGAAATTTTTATGTTTTTGTTGAAAATTGTTGGCTTAGCAATTATAATATATCTGTGTTTTAAGATACTGCTTTGCTGTTTTTCAGTTTGCAAGAAACAAGTCAAGAAAGGTTTTAATACTTCCAAGTTTAAGGACTTATAGAAAAGTCTTGCAAGAAAGAGCTGTGAACTGTATACCTTGATGGATATGAGAGAACAGTCATCAACCCTCCGTCAGATAGAATGAAAGCACCATCTTGTGGGGATATAGGGGGTAATTCCAAGTTGATCGCAGCAGGATTTTTGATAGCAATTGGGCAAAACCATGTGCACTGCAGGGGAGGCAGATATAACATGTGTAGAGAGAGTTAGATTTGGGTGGGTTATTTTGTTTCTGTGCAGGGTAAATACTGGCTGCTTTATTTTTACACTGCAAATTAGATTGCAGATTGAACACACCCCACCCAAATCTAACTCTCTCTGCACATGTTATATCTGCCCCCCCTGCAGTGCACATGGTTTTGCCCAATTGCTAACAAAAATCCTGCTGCGATCAACTTGGAATTACCCCCATAGCCTTTAGCACCATCATAGCTAGACTGTCTGCTTAGACTCGTTAGGCAGAGAGATTGTAATGCCAGATATACTGTAATGTCAGATTATTATAAAAAGGAGGGACTGACAGAGACAACATTATGCTAAAGCAGCTATTAGCCATTTCGTATAATGGCAGCCATTCTAGATGTATTTCAAGCTATTTTTTTTATAGGTTTATAAGTAATGCTGACATGTATCTGATATATGCATGAGACCCTTAGCCCTAGCAACCTGTATAAGAAATATGCACTCCAACATATTGATAGTGGTCAAGGATCAGCTCAGATGCATATATGGGTTATTAATCCTACCTACCCCTTTAAGAGTTTATTAAGTGAATTTTTGTACTGCATAAACGAAGCTTATTATATGATAAGAAGTCAGCTTGTTAAAAATAATGACCTGATAGGGAAGAGACTCCCTATTAGCTTGTTAGGCTAAGGAATCACACCTGCAGATTTATAATTGCTAGATAGTGTTTTTTGGCAAGATTCCCAGATATTGGTAAGACGCCCAGAAAAAGACCTTCAAGAGTTTTTGAAGGAATTAAAACAGTTTTAAATATAAAATCATCTTTATAACTGTTGTAAGCTTTGTATTTAATAACTAAAAGCATGCATAATGTTATACAATAAGTTTCAACCCAATAAGCAGTTATGTGATTCTATGTTTCATAATTTGGTATTGATTAGAATGTTCATTGCTATAATCAATGAACATAGCCAGCTAGTATATGTAATTTCCTTAAATGAATTACATAGATATTTCTGTGAGAAACTATTTTGTTAAGAGCAATATGATTTCTCCAGCTGCAGTCACAAGGACATTTAGTTAACTCCCAGGCTAAGATAAAACTTTAATTGCGTGATTAGAACATTTAAGAAGTATGTTTTAGAATGTCCAGGTGACAATAGAAAGGCTTTCAAGATTAATGTAAAGATGGCGATAAGGGAAAGGCCTTCTCACTAAATTAATGAAAAAATAGTGATAAGAATATACATACAGGAATGCTATAATTGGTTTAATTAAATCATTGTTTATCTTTGCACACGGTGTACTTTGATTGGCTAACACACTGCCATATCTTTGCACATGGTGTACTTTGATTGGCTGACACACTGCCATACCTTTATTCCTGTGTTAATTTGTGTATAAATAAAGATTCCTTAAACAACGAGTCAGATCAGAAATGGCTTGCTGAGCTTCTACATATCTCCTGTGTGTTGTCTCATTATTTCTGGTCTCCAGCCGGCTGCTAAGTACAGAACCATTGACTGATGTTCAAGGGTATTAAACAGACGACCAAAGGACGTTGATATATAGAGTCTATCTCCAACACCAGTATGCCAGTTTGGTAGTTTTCATACACCTCTGTGTGTGTGTAGCTATTAGAGTTGGTCCTACATGTATCCATCTAATCCCCTAGACTATGTTCTTGGACATGGTACGATTTGGTCTATCTGAGCATTGATATGGTGCATTTAATATTATTTTTGTTCTAGTATCTTTGTTCTAAAAATAAAATTATACCTTAATAATTATAAATATTTAACCAATAAAAGTAATTTTAATACTAAAAACCGAATGTTCTATACATGGGGGGATTCGAACCCCAGTCCCTCAGCACACACTGTTGTGCTATTAGTCTGGTGAACCAAAACAGCTCTATTAGGTGTACATTTACTAAGCAGTGATAAGAGCGGAGAAGTGAGCCAGTGGAGAAATTTCCCCATCAACCAATCAGCAGCTCTGTATCATTTTATAGTATGCAAATTATAGACGTTACTTCAGTGCTGATTGGTTGCCATGGGAAACTTCTCCACTGGCTCACTTCTCTGCTCTTATCACTGCTTAGTAAATGTACCCCTTAGACTGCTGTGAGCTTCCAGATATACTTATTTTTTCCAAATGTATTATATTTTCAAAAAAAGAGAGACATACGAGGTCTCTCTATGTTTCTCTAAATAGATGCCGTGCTTAATTGAATGTGATTATATATATATGTGTCAATTTTTATTGATTAAAGTTTATAGTGGAATTAGTATGTTTATATTTGCTATAGAAATTTGTATTGAATATGTTTCATTGAGACACCTGAATATTCAGGTGCATACACAGATAGACAATTATCTTGCTCATTATGCTAATGAGCTAATCTGTTTTACCTCACTGATTGATCAATCTTCCCTTTAAATATATTGGGAATGGAGCAACTGACAATGCCTTCTGAGGAAACCGTTGCCACGGAGAAACGCATTAAGGGGGTCTCCTTTCACCGCATATAACCTTCTAAATTGGCACAGCTCATTAATCATCACCTGCCTACCGGTTCATTCATCTGACACCGCCGCTCCTGCACAGCTCACCCGTCACCCATATGGGATCGGAAGATTTAACATCAAGCTGGTGAGCAATATGCGGTAGCAGGGAGGTGGTAGCATAGTGCGGCTTTCAGACGGTTCCGAGCGCTGTTTTCAGGCGACAGCTCATTAACCATCCGTGCAGGCTCTATGCCTAAGCTTACATCCTACTGGCTGGAACAATTTACTTATGAGCAAAATATCATTGCCACATTAATTTAAACAGGAACTGTGCTTTACAGACTTTTAAACATCTGGTATACCAATAACCTATATAACAACCAAGTGGTCACTGCGGGTCTGGCGACCATGTATGTCACGGATTGTTTTTAAATTATTATTAATTAATGCCATTAAATGTTTTATATTTTGCTACATTAGAATGTTTATGGGGTACCTCATTTTCACTAGTTGAATATTTGTTGCAGTTTTATGGTAATGTAAATTACCCATGGGAGCAGCATTTCTCCATAATTGATTGACCGTCAGTTTAACTATAGCAAAAAAAGCGCCTGATTTATTGTATTTAGTATACAATTTCTTCTATCTTTGCAAAACTCTACTTTTTATTTGTGCAACTTGTTCCCTGCCAGCTCCTGTGTCTGTAGCTTACTCCTACACAGCCAGCTCCCATATCAATGGCCATCTACCACGACTCCTCTATACCAGCTGGTTTCCGTTTCAAAAGCTACCTGAGCATTGGCCACAGTAGGATCAACCATAGTGATAGACAACTCGCCATTAATGGCCATGCTCACTATACATACATTATGTACAGTACATGTAGTCAAAGCCTACAGTTCAGTGCAACTATTTCACTACTAGTTAAAAGCCCAGCAAAATGACGGACACCAGGGCTGGGTTATAGGGGGGAATGTCGCTACTCGCGCAGGAGCTGCCGGGTTTCTGGAAGTCCTGCTGCTGGGAGCCGGGGCTCTGTCATGCTGAGGGTGTAGTATTAGCCTTTGATATATATAGATAGATAGATAGATAGATAGATAGATAGATAGATAGATGCTGTATATCTATAATGGGCAGGCTATAATGATGCTGCACTCCATACACCAGTATTGGCACGTATAAACTCACTAATCCCTGCGGGTTGGGTATTCGGACCCCATACCGACACCGGAATCCCGGTTTGCAGAGACAGACAAGGGGGCGTGGCCTCATTAAAATGGGCGTGATCTCCTTAAAATGGGCATGGCCTCATCTGATATCATCACGGCCACCACAGGGGGTAAAAAAATATCAAAAGTCCCCATTTTACACAGTACAGCAGGCAAGAGTCCCCATTTTACACAGTGCGGCAGGCAAGTGTCCCCATTTTACACAGTGCGGCAGGCAAGAGTCCCCATTTTACACAGTGCGGCAGGCAAGAGTCCCCATTTTACACAGTACAGCAGGCAAGAGTCCCCATTTTACACAGTGCGGCAGGCAAGTGTCCCCATTTTACACAGTGCGGCAGGCAAGAGTCCCCATTTTACACAGTGCGGCAGGCAAGAGTCCCCATTTTACACAGTATGGCAGGCAAGAGTCCCCATTTTACACAGTACGGCAGGCAAGAGTCCCCATTTTACACAGTACGGCAGGCAAGAGTCCCCATTTTACACAGTACGGCAGGCAAGAGTCCCCATTTTACACAGTACGGCAGGCAAGAGTCCCCATTTTACACAGTACGGCAGGCAAGAGTCCCCATTTTACACAGTACGGCAGGCAAGAGTCCCCATTTTACACAGTACGGCAGGCAAGTGTCCCCATTTTACACAGTACGGCAGGCAAGTGTCCCCATTTTACACAGTACGGCAGGCAAGAGTCCCCATTTTACACAGTACGGCAGGCAAATGTCCCCATTTTACACAGTACGGCAGGCAAGTGTCCCCATTTTACACAGTACGGCAGGCAAGAGTCCCCATTTTACACAGTGCGGCAGGCAAGAGTCCCCATTTTACACAGTGCGGCAGGCAAGAGTCCCCATTTTACACAGTGCGGCAGGCAAGAGTCCCCATTTTACACAGTGCGACAGGCAAGAGTCCCCATTTTACACAGTGCGGCAGGCAAGAGTCCCCATTTTACACAGTGCGGCAGGCAAGTGTCCCCATTTTACACAGTACGGCAGGCAAGTGTCCCCATTTTACACAGTACGGCAGGCAAGAGTCCCCATTTTACACAGTACGGCAGGCAAGAGTCCCCATTTTACACAGTACGGCAGGCAAGAGTCCCCATTTTACACAGTACGGCAGGCAAGAGTCCCCATTTTACACAGTACGGCAGGCAAGAGTCCCCATTTTACACAGTACGGCAGGCAAGAGTCCCCATTTTACACAGTACGGCAGGCAAGTGTCCCCATTTTACACAGTACGGCAGGCAAGAGTCCCCATTTTACACAGTACGGCAGGCAAGAGTCCCCATTTTACACAGTACGACGGCAAGCAAGAGTCCCCATTTTACACAGTACGGCAGGCAAGAGTCCCCATTTTACACAGTACGGCAGGCAAGAGTCCCCATTTTACACAGTACGGCAGGCAAGAGTCCCCATTTTACACAGTACGGCAGGCAAGAGTCCCCATTTTACACAGTACGGCAGGCAAGAGTCCCCATTTTACACAGTACGGCAGGCAAGAGTCTCCATTTTACACAGTACGGCAGGCAAGAGTCCCCATTTTACACAGTACGGCAGGCAAGTGTCCCCATTTTACACAGTACGGCAGGCAAGAGTCCCCATTTTACACATTATGTAGGCAAGTGTCAAGTGGGGGGGAAGAGAGAGAGACTACTTACACATGAACAGGATCTTCCCGCTCTTCGGGTCGGGCTGCCTCTCCTCCCTCGCGCTGGCCGCTTCTTCCTTCCAGCTTGTCTCCCCCTCCTCCCTCTTCCCGAGTACTCCTGCTCGGGGGGCGGGGTTTCACGGAATGACGCGATTGCGTCGTGACGACACGACGCAACCGCATCATTCCGTGAAACTCCGCCTCCTCCACGCCCGCAGACTCCTCCTTCCAGCTTGTCTCCCCCTCCTCCCTCTTCCCGAGTACTCCTGCTCGGGGGGGCGGGGTTTCATGGAATGACGCAATTGCATCGTGATGACACGATGCAACTGCATCATTCCGCGAAACTCCGCCCCCCGAGCAGGAATGCTCGGGAAGAGGGAGGAGAGGGAGACAAGGACCCACCAAGTGCCGTGGCGGGCGCCCCGTGCTTTTTGGACTAGAAGGGGAAAATTCTAGTCAGTGGGACTGCAGTGAATGGATAGTCCTGATGAGAAAAAGAAAAAAAAAAACTAGTGAAGATTGTGACACGCCGTAGATGGCAATGTGTGTAATTGGTCATCATGGTGATGTACAGCAGCATATTACCCAGTTGCACATCACATAGCGGCACATTACTCAGAACTGTATGTCCAGCGCCACATTATGCAGAACTGGATGTCCAGCGGTAGTAAATTTCAACAGCATAACTCATAAAATAAAACCCTTGCATTCACAGCGCTATGGCAGGAGGAAATTAGAAACATTGGTGACGTGGTGGATACCTTAACTAAAAACCTGGGACATTCGCTCAGGCTGTCCAGCTCTGCCCAGTACTCCAAAGGTACTTTCAAATGCAGCACTACGCTAACTCAGTAATTTCTCGCTTTTCTGAGGAGGATTAGGCGAATCCTCTAAACGCTGTGGGATAAATTAAGATGGGAGTTCTATTTAAGATGTTGCCCATAGCAACCAATCATATTCCAGGTATTATATTCTAGAAGGTGTTAGATAAATAATAAGTAGAATCTGATTGGTTGCTATGGGCAACTCCCATCTTAAATAGAACTCCCATCTTAGTAAATTTACCCCTGTGTTGGGGTCCTCGCCTGCTTCCAAAAAGGCAATAGGCTAGATCTATTTCACTTGGAAAGTGATAAAATGGAGACTGATAAAGTACCAGCCAATCAGGTCCTAACTGCCATGTCACAGGCTGTGTTTGAAAAATGGCAGTTAGGAGCTGATTGTTTGGTACTTTTTCACTCTCCATTTTATCACTTTCCAAGCGATGATGCATCTGACCCATAATCTGCTCATTGCCTCCTATTGAGGACATCAATGGATCACTCTACTGTTCAGTCAGGGGTACGACAAGGCTGAATGAGTTCCCGAATCTAGATTACCAGATACTGCTTAAGAACTTGACAACTTCGTGCCATTTACTTCCATCTGCGCAATATCAAGAATATTTCATAGAGCATACTACTCCCCTCATAGACAATATCTTGCGGGCATGACTGACTCCCATGAGTGGCGTCAATGCTGTAGTCCAGAGGCAGACCTATTGCAGGATTTTTGGAGATGTCCTATAGTAAGACATTTTTGGTTAAGAGTCAGGAGGTACTCAATGGATCGCCTTGTTAACTACTTACCATTTACTGCAGAATGGGCGATCTTTGGTATTATACCAGAGAGTATCTGGAAGGTGTAAATAATAGCTGCTAGCAATTAGTGCGGCAGCACACAAATGTATTCTCCAAATATGGATTAATTCCTCTCCGCCTCGTATGACCCTATTTAGAGAAAAACGACACCACATTTTCCAAATTCATTGGTTGGAAAATACCTTAGAAAAGGAGAAACGGAGGAGTCCCTGGGGACCTCACGTACCGTTACCACGTCGGTTCATTTTCAACAGATACACTTGTTTATACATCGCTCCCACCCATCTTGCCAGTGTAGGGGGATGGGGTGACTCTAGGTGCCCGAAGTGCGCCTCTCCGAATGGTACCTTCTGGCATCTATTGTTGGCTTGCCCGGTGGTACGGGACTTTTGGCAGGCGGTGATACGGATAATAGCCTCTACGGGAATCCCCTTTGACGTATTTACCCCCCTTGTGTGTATCCTGGTATCTGTTCACATGGTCGACCATGTTATGGTCGACAGTCATTAGGTCGACCACTATTGGTCGATATTGACATGGTCAACTTGGACACATGGTCGACACATGAAAATGGTCGACACATGAAAGGTCGACACATGAAAAGGTCGACATGAGTTTTTTAACTTTTTTTTCTTTTGGGGAACTTTTCCATACTTTACGATCCACGTGGACTATGATTGGAACGGTAATCTGTGCCGAGCGAAGCGGTAGCGGAGCGTAGGCACCATGCCCGAAGCATGGCGAGCGAAGCGAGCCATGCGAGGGGACGCGGTGCACTAATTGGGGTTCCCAGTCACTTTACGCAAAAAACGACACCAAAAAAAGTAAAAAAACTCATGTCGACATTTTCATGTGTCGACCTTTCATGGGGCGACCATTTTCACGCGTCGACCATTTTCACGTGTCGACCATGTGTCCATGTCGACCATGTCAATGTCGACCAATAGTGGTCGACCTAATGACTGTCGACCATAACATGGTCGACCATTCATACAGGAACCGTGTATCCTTGGGGTTATAGATGAGGAGATATTGGATGCACATTCTAGAAGATATAGGAGATCATTCTGAGTCGTTCGCTCTGAAAATTTCTTCGCATCGCAGCGACTTTCCGCTTAGTGCGCATGCGCAATGTCCGCACTGCGACTGCGCCAAGTAAATTTGCTAAGAAGTTTGGATTTTTACTCACGGCTTTTTCTTCGCTCAGGCGATCGTAGTGTGATTGACAGGAAGTGGGTGTTTCTGGGCGGAAACAGGCCGTTTTATGGGCGTGTGGGAAAAAACGCTACCGTTTCTGGGAAAAACGCGGGAGTGGCTGGAGAAACGGAGGAGTGTCTGGGCGAACGCTGGGTGTGTTTGTGACGTCAAACCAGGAACGACAAGCACTGAACTGATCGCACAGGCAGAGTAAGTCTCGAGCTACTCAGAAACTGCACAGAGATGTCTTATCGCAATGTTGCGAATCTTTCGTTCGCAATTTTAAGATGCTAAGATTCACTCCCAGTAGGCGGCGGCTTAGCGTGTGCAATACTGCTAAAATCGCCTTGCGAGCGAACAACTCGGAATGAGGGCCATATTCTTAACTTATGCGCTTTGACCAAAGTATTGATAGCACGCTCATGGATGGCGACTACGGCCCTGATATTAATAAATGGATCCCGTTAGTGATCTTGGTTGTGTCCCATGAAAAGTTTGTTTATATTTCTAGGAAAGCCCCGGTTAAATTCTACAAGATATGGGATAGGTGGTTATCGTCCCCACTCTACCAGTGAATTCGTGCATCTGCCTCGCATTGATATCTGGTCACTTAATGTAACACTATTGTATGAACAAATGAAAAGGAACCACGACACTCGTTATGTATAACGTGTACCTGTTTGCAACTTTATTTATGTTTATCTGTTGAGGCATACAATACTCGTTGGGTTCTCTTTGTGTACACATAGTGCATACTTTGTTATTCAATGTTTTGGTTTGTCTGAAAAAAACAATAAAAATGTATTGAATTCCAAAAAAGAAAAGGAGAAACGGATTTCCAAATTCTTTGAATCCTGGGAAAGCTACATAACTACCCTGCCAACTGATTTTCAGGAATGGATTAGATGATCCGTTCAAAACACGGAATGGTACAAAACAAGACTTTTACTGGGTGAACCCCCTATAATACTGGAAAGTTAAGAAGTCTGACCATGGGCATAATAAAGAAGTGATTGCTCCATACTTTTAGAGTCAATCCATTTTGGGTTGGACCCGGGCCCGTTGTGGAATGTTTACCAGTACTTTCATATGGAACCAATTATTTGGGTGTATTATTGCCACTTAAAATTGACAATGGGAGTCATTCCGAGTTGATCGCACGCTGCCGATTTTCGCAGCGCAGCGATCAGGTTACTACTGCGCATGTGTATGCACCGCAGTGTGCACGCGCGTCGTACGGGTACAAACAGCATTGTTGCTGTGCAATGCTTCTAGCGACGATTCCATTCGCACAGCCGTTCGCAAGGAGATTGACAGAAAGAGGGCGTTTCTGGGTGTCAACTGACCGTTTTCTGGGAGTGGTAGGGAAAATGCAGGCGTGTCCAAGCGTTTGCAGGGCGAGTGTCTGACGTCAATTCCAGGACCAGACAGGCTGAAGTGATCACAAGGGCTGAGTAAGTCCAGACCTACTCAGAAACTGCACAAAACTTTTTCGTCCCTCTCGGCTGCACATGCGATCGCACACTTGCAAAGCAAAAATACACTCCCCCGTGGGCGGCGACTATGCGTTTGCACGGCTGCAAAAAGTATCTAGCGAGCGATCAACTCGGAATGAGGGCCCATGTGCGTATATCTGTACATGCAAACTCATTTGATGATTATTGTATTTAATATGATGCAATGCTTCAATAAAAATGTTTATAAAAAAATGATAATAATAATACCCTTGTATATGAAGCCTTCTGAATCCGAAATGAAAACCTTGAACAGGGAGACTTAGGAATCCCACTGCCACCCAGAAGTCCTGGCTGCAGAAATCCTGTTGCACCCAAATCAGGTTCCGATCTATGAACATTTCTTGACGAGTCCTT
This sequence comes from Pseudophryne corroboree, assembly GCF_028390025.1. Lineage (NCBI taxonomy): Eukaryota > Metazoa > Chordata > Amphibia > Anura > Myobatrachidae > Pseudophryne > Pseudophryne corroboree. The sequence continues at coordinate 874,094,824 of NC_086447.1, forward strand.
TTATTTCTGAGTGCCCCGAATGCCTGAATTATTCATAGCTCTATAATGGATGGAGAGTGCTAGTATTGGTAAGGATTATGCTAGAGGTCTACAGGGAGCATTTTCATGCAGTGTCACTGGATGACCAGCCTTCAAATGGAAGAGAGAGTACCACTCTTATAGGAAGCCAGCTCTTATTATTAGCATTCAGTAGAATCTTGTCCGCACAGTGACATTATGTCCTTAAGTGGCTGCTGGCAAGAACAGACTGTGAGCTCCACTGGCGCAGAGACTGATGTGAATGATTCTATATTCTCTGGACAATGCTGTGTAATATGGTGACACTACATCAATAAATAATATACAACACTGCACATTTTTGTTCATTATTATGGGGGTCATTCTGAGTTGTTCGCTTGTTATTTTTTTCCGCAACGGAGCGATTAGTCGCTAATGCGCATGCGCAATGTTCGCACTGCGACTGCGCCAAGTAAATTTGCTATGCAGTTAGGTATTTTATTCACGGCATTACGAGGTTTTTTCTTCGTTCTGGTGATCGTAATGTGATTGACAGGAAGTGGGTGTTTCTGGGCGGAAACAGGCCGTTTTATGGGTGTGTGCGAAAAAACGCTACCGTTTCTGGGAAAAACGTGGGAGTGGCTGGAGAAACGGAGGAGTGTCTGGCCGAACGCTGGGTGTGTTTGTGACGTCAAACCAGGAACGAAACTGACTGAACTGATCGCAGATGCCGAGTAAGTGTGGAGCTACTCAGAAACTGCTAAGAAGTGTCTATTCGCAATTTTGCTAATCTTTCGTTTGCAATTTTGATAAGCTACGATTCACTCCCAGTAGGCGGCGGCTTAGGTGTGCAAAGCTGCTAAAAGCAGCTTGTGAGCGAACAACTTGGAATGAGGGCCTATGTTGCATGCTTGCAAATGAGTATTGTGTTGGTGTCAATACCTGCAGTATGCCGCCATCTTGTGGCCAGTGCTGGGATAGGTTACTTAAAATTCAGTTGCCAAAAGAGCTGTCCAAATGCTTTAAACAAGCATTTTTGTTTTTTTTGTCATATACATTTTCTATATTATTTTGTTATTGCAGAGACTAACCCAGTGGATTGCCAATTCAACCTTTTCTCCCCCAAGTCAGCATTGCTCTGTGCATCTAGCCGCCTCAATTAAATTTCTTTATTAAATTGCTATGACAAGTGATCTTTTTTTTTATTATCGCTGCAATAAAAGGTGATTAAAATTGAAACTTACATGTACAGCAGTAGTTGATTGTTATGACAAATAAACCCTTTATTGCATCTTCAATTCTGCAGGTTCTTGAACTCATGTCATAATCTAGAAGCTCCTTATTTCACCAAAGATAATAAAAGTATAAAGTATACAGTATATCTTTTCCACAGCTGGTCAAAGAAATAAAAATACTATATATATATATATATATATATATATACCCCAATATAGAAGAAAGAACAGCGGCACTCCAGGATTTAATTAAAGGTAAAGCTTGTATTTGTGAAAAAAAAAACAATCATGTAAGGCCAACGTTTTGGGGCCCGTAGCCCCTCTGTCATGGCCTAACAAAGGGGCTACGGGCCCTGAATCGTTGGCCTTATGTGATTGCTTTTTATCACAAATACAAGTTTTACCTTTAATGAAATCCTGGAGTGCCGCTGTTCATACTTCTATATTGGTATCCACATTGTACCCGGATGGCACCCGGGTTTACGAATTGTCAGCAGTGAGTGTCGAGCACCCATTCATCTATCTATATATATATATATATATATATATATACCACTGGTTTTATAATGGCACTCACTGTCAAATGACAACTACCGGGGTGCACTCCTCCACTGCTAATATACCAAAGATGGCTCTCTGGGGGGGATTGCGACTCCTCTCCTCTCAGCTTGAAGAACCAGGCGGCACTCTTCGGATTTGTTCAGCCATGAAAGGCAGAGGAGTCGCAATCCCCCCCAGAGAGCCGTCTTTGGTGTATATATATATATATATATATATATACAAACAGAGAACCCAGCACTCACCAAAGTTTACTTTGGTGAGTGCTGGGTTCTCTGTTTGTATTTATTAGAGCGATGTGGTCATGGGCTACATGCACCCCGCCCTGTGAGTGGTAAGTACAGCTGTGTACCCCGCTTCTGTGGTGGAGAGTGCAGTGTTACATGCACCCCACCCTGTGAGTGGTAAGTGCATAGCTGTGCCCCGCTTCTGGTGCGGTGAGTGCTGTGGTTTTTACTCTGTGTGTATATATATATATATATATATATATATATATAGTCCAATGTATACATCCGGCACTCTGTATAGCGATGAACATGCCTGGGTGCCCTCCTTAGAATAATGCAGATTCCATACCTTCCCCACCTGTGGCTCAGGTGTATCTGGAAAAGGACGAGAGGCGGCACTCCAAGGACTTGAAAAATATTTTTTTATGTGCAAAACATGGCAGGACAAAAAAGTGCAAACAATGGTAGAAACATGGAGGTCTTACGACGTTTCAAGGCAGCAAGCCTTTTCCTCAGGTAAGTTAACCCATGTAGAATGTGATGTGCAAAACAGCGAGAACCAAACTCACCAAGAGAAAAACTCACCTTTTAAAACCGTGCTGAGACAGGTGTTCCCGGCGTCTGTGTTCGGGACTTCCGGGTGCGGCGCCCGAGCGGCGCATAGCTGACGTGTTCGTTGCCTAGCAACGGGGATGCAAGCAGGCGCCGGGGAGACCCGTCGTATCTGAAGAGAAATGTAAACAAAGAACGTCATGTGGGTGATAAACGAAATGTATGACACCCGAAGAGGGTGAATAGTGGGTGAAAATGTGATACTTTAAAAACATGTAAGAGGTTAAAAGTTGAGGCTCAGCTGAAGGTTTTGAGAGGATGTAAAGGCATATATAAAAAATATAGGAAAAAATATATAGTGATAGCAGCATATGTTAACAGAGATTATAATACATACAAAGTAGCTAATAATACATTAAGCCAGGATGGGCTAGCAAACGGTAATGTGCAGTCAGGATGGATCCCTGCTGGGTTGCAGCACCCCGTCACAGAGGGGGACGGGGGAAGGGGGGGGAAAACCGGGAGGAGGATGAAGGGGAACGGTAGGGGGAGGGGGGGGGGGGGGGGGAGAAGAGAAAAGGGAAAAGGGGGAGGGGGGAGAAGAGAAATGGGGGGGGGGGGGGGTGAAGGAAGGGAGGAAGGGGGAGCTGGAATGGAAGGGGAGGGGGGTGAAGGAACGGAGAAAGGAAAGTGGGACCAGTGGGTATAATTTACAGGAACACATTCCAAGTGAATTTTTCATTAAATCCATTTGGTGACAATGTATCCAAAAGGAAGATCCACTTAGATTCACATCTGGATAATGCTGTGTGTCGGTCGCCCCCTCTCACAGGGCTCGGAATATGGTCAATGATCTTATATCGCAAACTAGAGAGTGAATGGCCTTTTAATTTAAAGTGGCGTGCGACCGGTTGGTCCACGGGTTTGCCATCAAGCGATGCCTTGATGGCCGATCTATGCAACGCCATCCTGTCTCTAAGGTTTCTGATAGTTTGTCCGACGTATAGTAAGCCACATGGGCAGATGATGATCTATACAATAAATGGTGTCGTACAAGTGACCACATGTCTAATTTTGAATTGCTTGCCTGTATGTGGATTATTAAAATTATGACCTGTTTCCAAATATTTGCAAGTGGTACAGGATGCACACCGGTAGCATCCTGATTTCTTTACTTGCGTAGAGGCATTCAGAGATGGAGTGATGTTTGTTTTCACTAGAAGGTCCCTAAGGTTAGGTCCCCTCTTGTAACTAGGCATCAGGGAGGTGTTTTTGAAACAGGGTAAGTCTTTGTCACCAGACACTATGGGCCATAAGCCTTTGGTAGCACGTGGAAGGACTTTGCTAGCTGTTGAAAAATGAGTGACGAATGGAATCCGTGATTGTAGTGGCTGTTGAGGAACTTTATAAAGCAATTGTTCTCTGGGAACTTTAAGGACTTCATTCTTGGCCTGCTGAAGCTCCCGTAGCTTACAACCTCTATGAGCAAATTTTTGGGTCATATGGTCCAAGGTCGTAACTAAAGTGGTGTGATCACTCGAAATTCGTGCTGCCCGAAGCATTTGTGATCTAGGTAGTCCACGTTTAAGTGCAGGGGGGTGGCAACTGCTGTTGTGTAAAAGCGTGTTGCGGTCCGTGGGTTTTGAAAATAATTTGGTGTGAATGGAATTATCCTTAATCTCAATGGTGACATCCAGGTAATTGATACTTGTGAAGCTAATCTGGTACGTGAATTTGATTGGTGAATTGACTGAGTTGATGTGTTCAATAAGGGTAATGAATTCCTGTTCCGTGCCGGTCCAAAAGATCAGCAGATCGTCTATGTACCGTGTATAGAGTGCTATTTTGTTAGCTGTCTGTTAGGCGCCGAGGGTCCGCTCGTCGGTGCGGCCCGGCGCCTAGCAACCAGGGACGCCGTACGCGGACAGCCGCCGGCTCCCTGGCAACGCTAGACGCCGGGCGCACGGAGCCGCACGGACCCTAGCAACGGGGACGCCACTGTCGGACCGCGTTCCCCGTTGCTGGGTCCAAAGTTAATTACCACACTTGTTTCCTGGCCGTGCAGTATGGCAGCTGCACGGCATGTTTGTAATTAGCCCTGTCTGGCACCTGATTGGAGGGCTTCCATTTAAAGGCACTCTCAGGACTTCTCACAGACGCCGGTAATAGCTTCCTGTTTGCTGTATCTGTTGCAGAGAGTGTTTCCAGTCCTGCTCTATCCGGTCGTTCCTGTCCTCAGTGGTCCAGTACTCGGAAGTTGTCATCTGTTCCTGGAGTCCTGACCGAGCACCTTTAACATCCTGTGGTGTTTGTGAGTCGCGGCGTAGCCGTGTGTTGCGGCTTGACCGCTTACTATTTATTATTTGTTATATTGAGTCTCGGAGCTTTTGCGGAGGATTCCGCTCCCACAAATCCACTCTGGTATCCAGCGGTGCTGGGTAGGAGTAACGGATTAGTGGATTTTGGTTGTCCTTTTCCCTGGCGGTTTGTCCGCACATACTTCTGGTTTAAGTTTAGTTAGCTTGTAGCCCCTGGCCTGGTTGTTTAGTCAGAGGGCCCCTTGTTATCACCCTGTCTCGGATTTCCCTTTGTCTCCCATTAAGACCTGAGGGGGCATCGGAGTTGGGCAGACATAATCCGCCCTTCAAACGCGGCTGCCATGGGCTCAAGCAACCATAGTCTCGCAGGGGATTTCTGATAACACGGGCGAGACAACGGAGTTAGGGCGCCAGGGGTTACTAGGCTTTCCTGCTCCCGTAACCAGCATTCCCTTCCAGTACTTTGGCCTTTGTCATAAGATCTCCTCTGGTCAGAAGTACTGGAATCATAACATTATTACCGGCCAAAACCAAAACTTAAAATTAAACAAGGTTTGATTTTTTCCCTTATTTCAGTTTGGAAGATTTGTCGGCCTCATGAATCCCACTGGTTTAGGGCCAAATCCTGGCCAGCTTCTAGTTAGCCAGATTCAAGAACTTACTCAGATGGTTCAGGATCTTTCCCTTCGGGTGAAGTCGCAGGAAGATCTTTTACGGACTTCCCCGAGGGTCGTCCCTGAACGGAAAATGCATTTGCCTGACCGTTTTTCTGGTGATAGGAAGCAGTTTTTTAATTTTAAAGAGTCTTGTAAACTTTATTTTCGCTTAAGACCAATCTCCTCAGGCACGGAATCTCAGCGGGTCGGAATTATTATTTCTTTACTTCAGGGGGATCCCCAGACCTGGGCTTTTGGTTTAAGAACAGAGGATCCGGCATTGTTGTCTGTAGACGCCTTTCTGGGGTCTTTAGGGCTTTTGTATGATGACCCTGATAGAGAGGCATCCGCCGAGAGTCAGTTGCGTGCTCTCAGACAGGGTAGGAATCCCGCAGAGATTTATTGTACGGAGTTTCGCCGTTGGTCGAACGACTGTGGCTGGAATGACCCAGCCCTGCGCAGTCAGTTTCGCCTCGGCTTATCTGAGTCTATAAAAGACAGTCTCCTTCAGTATCCCGCTCCTGAGACTCTCGATAAACTCATGGAGCTTTCTATTAAGATTGATCGTCGTCTCAGAGAGCGGAGGGCTGAAAAAGGAGCACCTGTCGAGTCTTCTCCTTGTGTTTTTTCCATTCCTGTGGACTTAGAGGAGCCCATGCAGATGGGTCTCTCCAAGCTGTCTCCTGAAGAAAGAACCAGAAGACAAAATTCTGGTCTTTGTTTGTACTGTGGGGGTAAGGGACATTTTGCCCGTAATTGTCCGAACAAGTCGGGAAACGCCTCGACCAAGTGAATTGTGAGGGGGTTCACTTTGGTCTGCAGCTTATCTCCTCAAATAATTCCCTGTTAGTCCCAGCTAAAGTTTCCTTTGGCAGCCTCAGTTCTTCGGTGTCGGCTTTTGTTGACAGTGGAGCTGCAGGGAACTTTATGGACTTAACGTGGGCCAAGGCCTTAGGTATTCCTCAGTTAACCTTGGGTAGGCGTATCACCATGCATGGTTTAGATGGGAGTCCCTTGTCCAATGGGGTTATTTCCCTCTGTACACCCCCTGTTCTACTTTCGGTAGGAGCTCTTCATTCCGAAAAGATTGAATTTTTCCTTACCCATTGCCCTGCAGTTCCAGTGGTTCTGGGTCACCCTTGGCTGGCCTTTCATAATCCCATCATTGATTGGCAGTCGGGGGAGATCTCACAATGGGGTACCATCTGTAATAAGGAATGTATTACGTTTCCCATCAGAATAGCTGCTGCCATTCCCGAACCCATTCCTGTGGAATACCAGGATTTTGTTGATGTATTTTCCAAGGGCAATGCAGACATTCTGCCTCCCCATCGGCCTTATGATTGTGCTATTGAGCTAATTCCTGGTGCCACATTGCCAAAGGGAAGGTTATATGCATTGTCCGGACCAGAGACTGTGGCCATGAATGAGTATGTTAAAGAGAGCCTAGGTAAAGGATTTATCAGGCCATCTAAATCCCCGTTAAGTGCAGGCTTCTTCTTTGTGGAGAAGAAAGATGGATCACTCAGACCTTGCATTGACTTTAGAGCCTTGAATAAGATCTCAGTAAAAAATACTTACCCTTTGCCGCTGATTTCTGTCCTCTTTGATCAGCTACGTTCGGCTGTGATTTTTTCTAAGATTGACCTGAGAGGAGCATATAACCTCATCCGAATCAAGTCAGGAGATGAGTGGAAAACGGCATTCAGTACTCAGTCGGGTCACTACGAGTATCTGGTTATGCCATTCGGCCTGTCTAACGCTCCTGCAGTTTTCCAGGATCTCATTAACGACGTGCTCCGTGATTTTCTTGGAAGATTCGTGGTCGTTTACTTAGACGATATCTTGATCTATTCTGACTCTATTGAACAACATGTTACCCAGGTGCGTCAGGTTCTTCAAAAATTACGTGAAAATCACCTATATGCCAAGCTGGAGAAGTGTGAATTTCATGTCACGGAGGTATCCTTTTTGGGGTACATTATTTCCCCTCGGGGATTCTGTATGGAACCAAAGAAGCTCCAAGCCATCCTTAGTTGGGCGCAACCCACCAACTTAAAAGCAATTCAGCGCTTTTTAGGGTTTGCGAATTATTATAGAAGATTTATTCATTCTTTTTCCGACCTGGTTGCTCCCATTGTGGCACTTACTAAGAAGGGAGCGGATCCAACCAGCTGGTCTCGTGAAGCTGAGTTATCTTTTCAGGCCTTGAAACAAGCCTTCGTCTCAGCCCCAGTCCTCAGACATCCCAACCCAGAATTGCCTTTCATTGTTGAGGTTGATGCCTCGGAGGTTGGAGTAGGGGCTATCCTGTCTCAGAAGGATACGGACTCTCTAGAATTACATCCTTGTGCCTTTATGTCCAGGAAATTCTCATCTGCTGAATCCAACTACGATGTTGGTAACCGGGAATTACTGGCTATTAAATGGGCTTTCGAGGAGTGGAGGCATTGGCTTGAGGGAGCAACACATACCATTTCAGTTTTGACTGATCACAAAAATCTTCAGTACATCGAATCAGCTAAACGGCTGAATGCCCGGCAGGCTCGTTGGGCTTTATTTTTTACTCGTTTCAAGTTCATTATCACCTTCAGGCCAGGTTCCAAGAATACCAAGGCGGATGCCCTATCACGCAGTTTTCTTCCAGTTCATGATAACAGTCCTGTTACTCCCATACTTCCGTCTTCAGTCATTCGGGCAGGCCTCACACAAGATTTATTTACCCAGTTAAAGCAGCTTCAACATCAAGCTCCTGGAAATACTCCTGCTGGTCGTCTTTATGTCCCTGAGTTTTTGAGAGCAACTGTTTTGACTGAGTTTCATGATAGCAAAGTTGCCGGGCATCCGGGGATCTCTAAGACTTTGGAATTAGTCTCCCGCTCAGTATGGTGGCCTGGTCTTTCTAAAGACATTAAGGAGTTTGTTTTTTCTTGTCAGGTCTGTGCACAGCATAAAGTTCCCCGTTCCTTGCCTATCGGGCAACTTATGCCCTTGAATGTTCCTCTCAGGCCATGGTCTCATATTTCCATGGATTTTGTGGTAGACCTCCCTCTGTCAGCCGGATGCCGAGTCATATGGGTAGTAGTGGACCGTTTTAGCAAGATGGCCCATTTCATTGCTCTTCCCCGACTGCCATCTGCCCAGGGATTGGCAGTTTTGTTCCTCCGCCATGTTTTCAGACTCCATGGGTTACCTACTGATATTGTTCCTGATCGGGGTCCACAATTCGTTGCACAATTTTGGAAGTCTTTTTGTGCCTCATTAAAGATGAAATTGTCTTTAACGTCTGGCTACCATCCCCAATCCAACGGGCAGACTGAGCGAGTTAATCAATCATTAAAACAGTATTTGCGTTTGTACTCAGCCAAACTCCAAAATGATTGGTCCGAGTTTCTTCCTTTGGTGGAGTTTGCTTACAACAATTCTTGTCATTCCTCCACCAATGTGTCTCCATTCTTTACAGTTTTTGGTTTTCACCCCAGAGCTAATTCCTTTTTCAACATTCCTCTGTCTCCTCGCTAACCTTAACCTCTCATCTCAGACTCATTTGGAGAAAAGTGCACCTTTGCTCTCAGAAAAGCGGCATTTCGGGAGAAAAATTTTTCTGACAGGCTCCGGCGGCCTTGCACTTTTAAAGTAGGAGATAGGGTATGGTTGTCGACTCGCAACATTAAAATTCGACAAACCTCAGCCAGATTGGGTCCCAAATTTATTGGACCATTTCATATTATTAAAAAAATCAATCCAGTTGCTTTCCGGTTACGTTTACCAAGAGCTCTCCGGATCGGAAATACGTTCCATTGCTCCTTGTTGAAACCATACGTTTCTTCCAGTAGATTTCCTCGAAAGATCTCTCAGGGGAAATCACCAGTAGATGTACAGGGTCATCAGGAGTTCTTGGTGGAGAAGGTTCTTGATTCCAAATTGTCCCGGGGTCGGCTTTATTTTCTGGTACACTGGAGAGGTTATGGTCCAGAAGAAAGGTCTTGGGTCCTGGATAAGGATCTCCATGCCCCGAGGCTCAAGAGGGCATTTTTTCGAGAATTTCCTCGGAAACCTGGCTTTAGGGGTTCCTTGACCCCTCCTCAAGGGGGGGGGTACTGTTAGGCGCCGAGGGTCCGCTCGTCGGTGCGGCCCGGCGCCTAGCAACCAGGGACGCCGTACGCGGACAGCCGCCGGCTCCCTGGCAACGCTAGACGCCAGGCGCACGGAGCCGCACGGACCCTAGCAACGGGGACGCCACTGTCGGACCGCGTTCCCCGTTGCTGGGTCCAAAGTTAATTACCACACTTGTTTCCTGGCCGTGCAGTATGGCAGCTGCACGGCATGTTTGTAATTAGCCCTGTCTGGCACCTGATTGGAGGGCTTCTATTTAAAGGCACTCTCAGGACTTCTCACAGACGCCGGTAATAGCTTCCTGTTTGCTGTATCTGTTGCAGAGAGTGTTTCCAGTCCTGCTCTATCCGGTCGTTCCTGTCCTCAGTGGTCCAGTACTCGGAAGTTGTCATCTGTTCCTGGAGTCCTGACCGAGCACCTTTAACATCCTGTGGTGTTCGTGAGTCGCGGCGTAGCCGTGTGTTGCGGCTTGACCGCTTACTATTTATTATTTGTTATATTGAGTCTCGGAGCTTTTGCGGAGGATTCCGCTCCCACAAATCCACTCTGGTATCCAGCGGTGCTGGGTAGGAGTAACGGATTAGTGGATTTTGGTTGTCCTTTTCCCTGGCGGTTTGTCCGCACATACTTCTGGTTTAAGTTTAGTTAGCTTGTAGCCCCTGGCCTGGTTGTTTAGTCAGAGGGCCCCTTGTTATCACCCTGTCTCGGATTTCCCTTTGTCTCCCATTAAGACCTGAGGGGGCATCGGAGTTGGGCAGACATAATCCGCCCTTCAAACGCGGCTGCCATGGGCTCAAGCAACCATAGTCTCGCAGGGGATTTCTGATAACATGGGCGAGACAACGGAGTTAGGGCGCCAGGGGTTACTAGGCTTTCCTGCTCCCGTAACCAGCATTCCCTTCCAGTACTTTGGCCTTTGTCATAAGATCTCCTCTGGTCAGAAGTACTGGAATCATAACACTGTCTCCCTTGATGAAAAGAAGAGTTCATCTTCTTGTTGAAACATATATACATTAGCGAACGATGGGGCCACTGAGGACCCCATCGCACACCCGGTTGTTTGGATGAAATACTGTCCATTGTGCATGAAATAATTTTGTTTTAAAGTTTTCGACAACAATGTCAGAAACAGAGGGATAGGGATGGCATCAAAATGGTGTCGAAACAAAAATAGTTCCATAGCAGCTAGGCCACTGTCGTGAGGGATCACCGTGTAAAGATTTTTGACGTCCAAAGTGCATAACAGCATATCGGTTGGTACTGTTTTCAAATGGTTCAGTTTGTTGAGAAGTTGTGTGGTGTCTTTGAGGAACGTGGGTTGATCCATAATGTATGGTTGGATTAACTGATCTAGAAACTGTGAAATCGGCTGGAGCAATGACCCCCTGGCTGAAATATTCGGTCTGGGAGGTGGATCCACAGGATTTTTATGGAGTTTGGGAATTGTGTATAGCACTGGAGTGATGGGAAAAGGAGTGAGTAATGAATTATAATTTTTTTTGTCAAGGTGTCCAGCTTGGTGGGCTTCCAACAAAACAGAATCCAGATCCCGTTTGAACCCCTCCGTGGGATTCTGGGAAAGCTGGTGATACGTAGATGGGTCTTGTAACAGAAGGTCGATATTAGAGATGTATTTTGTGGAGTCCTGTATGACGATACCGCCCCCCTTGTCGGCGGGGCGGAAGATGACATCCTGATATTTCGACAAATCTTGAAGCGCTTTATGTTCAGCTCTGGTCAAATTAGTGTGGACTGTGGGTTGAGCTGCATGAAATTTAGTAACTGCTGTGTCTAGCAGACGGTTGAATGTCTTCAATGAGGCATTTGCCGAGACAGGGTCAAACTTCGTTTTTTTGTGCACAACAGGTGTTTGATAAGCAGGCACGTTGTCACGTTGGTGTTGAAAAAATTCCTTGGTTTTCAGGGACCTATGTAGCCCATATAGATCGATCTTCCAATCAAGATCCCGGTGGGGATGGGTAGGGACAAAGGATAAACCTTTGTTTAACACATTTAATTCGGTAGATGAGAAGGTACGGGATGATAAATTAAACGTTACTTCCTCCCTCTGTTGGTGGGAGGCTTGGAAGATCCTTTGATTTTGGCCCCCACGTCGCGTTCTTCCTGGTCGCGCATGTCGACTTTTGAACGTGTGGCCCTGGCAAAAGGGACCGTCCGTGTTGTCTGTGGGTCTTCCGAGTCTGTGACTAAAAAATCACTGTCACTATTAGATTGTGACCTATTTTTAGATTTGTCGAAATATCAGGATGTCATCTTCCGCCCCGCCGACAAGGGGGGCGGTATCGTCATACAGGACTCCACAAAATACATCTCTAATATCGACCTTCTGTTACAAGACCCATCTACGTATCACCAGCTTTCCCAGAATCCCACGGAGGGGTTCAAACGGGATCTGGATTCTGTTTTGTTGGAAGCCCACCAAGCTGGACACCTTGACAAAAAAATTTATAATTCATTACTCACTCCTTTTCCCATCACTCCAGTGCTATACACAATTCCCAAACTCCATAAAAATCCTGTGGATCCACCTCCCTGGCCGATTATTTCAGCCAGGGGGTCATTGCTCCAGCCGATTTCACAGTTTCTAGATCAGTTAATCCAACCATACATTATGGATCAACCCACGTTCCTCAAAGACACCACACAACTTCTCAACAAACTGAACCATTTGAAAACAGTACCAACCGATATGCTGTTATGCACTTTGGACGTCAAAAATCTTTACACGGTGATCCCTCACGACAGTGGCCTAGCTGCTATGGAACTATTTTTGTTTCGACACCATTTTGATGCCATCCCTATCCCTCTGTTTCTGACATTGTTGTCGAAAACTTTAAAACAAAATTATTTCATGCACAATGGACAGTATTTCATCCAAACAACCGGGTGTGCGATGGGGTCCTCAGTGGCCCCATCGTTCGCTAATGTATATATGTTTCAACAAGAAGATGAACTCTTCTTTTCATCAAGGGAGACAGCTAACAAAATAGCACTCTATACACGGTACATAGACGATCTGCTGATCTTTTGGACCGGCACGGAACAGGAATTCATTACCCTTATTGAACACATCAACTCAGTCAATTCACCAATCAAATTCACGTACCAGATTAGCTTCACAAGTATCAATTACCTGGATGTCACCATTGAGATTAAGGATAATTCCATTCACACCAAATTATTTTCAAAACCCACGGACCGCAACACGCTTTTACACCACAGCAGTTGCCACCCCCCTGCACTTAAACGTGGACTACCTAGATCACAAATGCTTCGGGCAGCACGAATTTCGAGTGATCGCACCACTTTAGTTACGACCTTGGACCATATGACCCAAAAATTTGCTCATAGAGGTTATAAGCTACGGGAGCTTCAGCAGGCCAAGAATGAAGTCCTTAAAGTTCCCAGAGAACAATTGCTTTATAAAGTTCCTCAACAGCCACTACAATCACGGATTCCATTCGTCACTCATTTTTCAACAGCTAGCAAAGTCCTTCCACGTGCTACCAAAGGCTTATGGCCCATAGTGTCTGGTGACAAAGACTTACCCTGTTTCAAAAACACCTCCCTGATGCCTAGTTACAAGAGGGGACCTAACCTTAGGGACCTTCTAGTGAAAACAAACATCACTCCATCTCTGAATGCCTCTACGCAAGTAAAGAAATCAGGATGCTACCGGTGTGCATCCTGTACCACTTGCAAATATTTGGAAACAGGTCATAATTTTAATAATCCACATACAGGCAAGCAATTCAAAATTAGACATGTGGTCACTTGTACGACACCATTTATTGTATAGATCATCATCTGCCCATGTGGCTTACTATACGTCGGACAAACTATCAGAAACCTTAGAGACAGGATGGCGTTGCATAGATCGGCCATCAAGGCATCGCTTGATGGCAAACCCGTGGACCAACCGGTCGCACGCCACTTTAAATTAAAAGGCCATTCACTCTCTAGTTTGCGATATAAGATCATTGACCATATTCCGAGCCCTGTGAGAGGGGGCGACCGACACACAGCATTATCCAGATGTGAATCTAAGTGGATCTTCCTTTTGGATACATTGTCACCAAATGGATTTAATGAAAAATTCACTTGGAATGTGTTCCTGTAAATTATACCCACTGGTCCCACTTTCCTTTCTCCGTTCCTTCACCCCCCTCCCCTTCCATTCCAGCACCCCCTTCCTCCCTTCCTTCACCCCCCCCCCTTTTCTCTTCTCCCCCCTCCCCCTTTTCCCTTTTCTCTTCTCCCCCCCCCCCTCCCCCTACCGTTCCCCTTCATCCTCCTCCCGGTTTTTCCCCCCCTTCCCCCGTCCCCCTCTGTGACGGGGTGCTGCAACCCAGCAGGGATCCATCCTGACTGCACATTACCGTTTGCTAGCCCATCCTGGCTTAATGTATTATTAGCTACTTTGTATGTATTATAATCTCTGTTAACATATGCTGCTATCACTATATATTTTTTCCTATATTTTTTCTATATGCCTTTGCATCCTCTCAAAACCTTCAGCTGAGCCTCAACTTTTAACCTCTTACATGTTTTTAAAGTATCACATTTTCACCCACTATTCACCCTCTTCGGGTGTCATACATTTCGTTTATCACCCACATGACGTTCTTTGTTTACATTTCTCTTCAGATACGACGGGTCTCCCCGGCGCCTGCTTGCATCCCCGTTGCTAGGCAACGAACACGTCAGCTATGCGCCGCTCGGGCGCCGCACCCGGAAGTCCCGAACACAGACGCCGGGAACACCTGTCTCAGCACGGTTTTAAAAGGTGAGTTTTTCTCTTGGTGAGTTTGGTTCTCGCTGTTTTGCACATCACATTCTACATGGGTTAACTTACCTGAGGAAAAGGCTTGCTGCCTTGAAACGTCGTAAGACCTCCATGTTTCTACCATTGTTTGCACTTTTTTGTCCTGCCATGTTTTGCACATAAAAAATTATTTTTCAAGTCCTTGGAGTGCCGCCTCTCGTCCTTTTCCAGATACACCTGAGCCACAGGTGGGGAAGGTATGGAATATATATATATATATATATATATATATATATATATATAAATAACAAATTTGGGTGGTAATAGGCGTAAAACCCTTTTAAACAACCTGAGCTGTTCAGTTTTCTTTGCTGTTATATTGATAGCTTTTGTTTCCTAATACACTCCCCTACAGGGCCGTAACTACGTGTGTGCCAAGTGGGCCTGGCACACAGCGCAGTTGCCCTGAGGGCGCACGGCCAGCGGCATGTAATGAGTCAAATTGACTCATTACATGCCGCCTCTGCTGTGTGCGCCGCGTGCCGCGCTGTGGACGAGAGAGCAGCGCCGGGCAGCGGAGGAGGAGGGAGGGGGACTGGAGCCGCAGCAGCGCTATTTCATTGGTAGTAAGCGCCGCTGCAGCTGTCCCCTCTCCTACTGTATTGGCTGCCCGGCGCTGCTGTGGATGCTGGGATACGGTTCCTCCATCCCAGCATCCACAGCAGCGCCGGGCAGCCAATACGGAAGGAGAGGGGACAGCTACCGCGGCGCTTACTACCAATGAAATAGCGCTGCTGCGGCTCCAGTCCCCCTCCCTCCTCCTCCTTGTCTGATGCCTGCACCAAGGGAGCTGCCAGCACGAGGAGCCTGTCAGCGGGGAGATGGTAAGTATATATATCTCTCTCTCTTTCTCTCTCTCTCTCTCTCTCTCTCGGGGACACCGTCTGCCATAATGTGTAAAAAGGGGGACTGGCTGCAGCAATGTGTAAAAAGGGGGACACCGTCTGCTGTAATATGTAAAAAGGGGGCCTGGCTGCCGCAATGTGTAAAAAGGGGGACTGGCTGCCGTAATGTGTAAAAAGGGGGACTGGCTGCCGTTATGTGTAAAAAGGGGGACGCCGTCTGCCGTAATATGTAAAAAGGGGGCCTGGCTGCCGCAATGTGTAAAAAGGGGGACGCTGGCTGCTGCAATGTGTATAAAGGGGGTCACCGTCTGCCGTAATGTGTAAAAACGGGGACGCTGTCTGCTGTAATGTGTAAAAATGGGGACGCTGTCTGCCTTACTGTGTAAAAATGGGGACGCTGTCTGCCGTAATGTGTAAAAAGGGGACGCTGTCTGCCGTAATGTGTAAAAAGGGGATGCTGTCTGCTGTAATGTGTAAAAAAGGGGACGCTGTCTGCCGTAATGTGTAAAAAGGGGACGCTGTCTGCCGTAATGTGTAAAAAAGGGGGACGCTGTCTGCCGTAATGTGTAAAAAAGGGACGCTGTCTGCCGTAATGTGTAAAAAAGGAGACGCTGTCTGCCGTAATGTGTAAAAAGGGGACGCTGTCTGCCGTAATGTGTAAAAAAGGAGGACGCTGTCTGCTGTAATGTATAAAAGGTGCTCTACCTGGTGTAGTGGCGCTACTGTGCAGCGTAATTTGAATAATGGAGACTACTGTGCACCGTAGTATGGATTGGTATTATTTTGTGGCCACGCCCCTTCCCCATGAAACCACGTCCCTATATATTTTCTTGCGCGCCTACGGCGTGCACTGCCCCTATCTTACATGGGGAGGGGCGCCAATGTCGTTTCTTGCACACAGCGCTAAAATGCCTAGTTACAGCACTGCTCCCCTAGATTCCTTTTTAAGGGGTGGCAGCCCTTTCCTCCTGTGGTTTGCTGTTCAAGCGCACCTTTTTAAAATCTGAAAAACAAAGGGTGAGAATAGGCGCCTCCTAGTGTAGTATTATGTAAAATAGTGTGCCGAACACCTTCAGTATCACCCCTACAAATTTAAGGTGTACCGTATATGGTGGAATTCCAACCACCTTTCTTAATGGCAAAAATGTCACTCTTTCAATATGCAGTGAAATTAGATGTCATCTGTGGTATCCTGGTGGTAATTCTCCCTTGTTTTTACCTCATGTAAGGGAGATAAGAGCAGAAAAGGACCAATGGTGCAATACGTTTTTAAAAATAAAAACACATTTATTCAGAACTGGTCCAATGATAAAAAATTGCCCGTACAATGTAAAAGATTAAAAACAGCTTATCTGTCATTGGTCGTCCATACGAGTAAAACACTCGCATTTGGCCACCATTTAGGGGGCACGGTCCAGGCAACGCAGGCATGCCCGGACCGTGCGGGGGGTGGGCCGCGGCGGCTGCATGATGTCACGCACAGCTGCTGCGCTGGTAGGGAGCTAATCTTCAAGTACAAAATCATTGCCGCTGTGTGATGCTTTTGTACTTGTGCGGGGTGGAGGGTCGGGCCTGACATGGGGGGCGGATTAGCCCTGTGCTGGGTGTCCCCCCACATGTCTGTGTGACTGATCGTAGATGTGCTAAATTTAGCATATCTACGATCAGGTCTGAATTAGGCCCAATGTGTTTAACTGCAACAGTTGTTTACCAATGGTCGCGACGTTCATCTCAGATGTGATCGCATCGCAAATGCAGGAAGGAGGTGCTGTGCTGTGCTGTGCTGTGCTGTGCTGTGCTGTGCACCTCCTCCTGCATTTGCATTGTGAAGGATATTGCTGCTGCAAGCAGCTTTGCAATTGCAATCCTTACACAATCGGGCCCTATGCTGGGTCATGCGCTCACGGAAGGTACATGCAGTCTTTCCAATGTACAACATGCTGCACGGACACGAAATGCAGCAGACCACATATTTGGTAGTGCACGTTACTACGTGTTTAATAGGGATCCACTGGGGTGGTTCACAAAGCTGCTGGATTCAATTAGGGATGGCCATTGTGGGCTGTCCATTGATGACACCATTGTTGATGACCATCGATGGTACATAAATCATCTATGGCAAACCATTGAAGGTTAGCACCACTAGATGGCCACCACTGAAATGTGCTGGCTGGGTCGCGGACCAATAAAAACACAGGGGTGGAGCTTAGCAGTTTCAGGGGCAGAGCTATGCTCCGTGTCATGGCATCTTGCAAAAAAAAAATTTTTTTTCATTTATGCTGTGCCATCGATGGAGGGAAACTATCTGGTTATTGAAATGGCCATAAGGGTATACAATTTAAGAGATTTGGATTTGTTTACCTTAAAAAGTGAACTAAATTAATAGCCATTAAGAAGGTAAACAAATGAGGAACTTTGGATTAGTATATCCGGTGGTAGGAACTTTTAAAAAGTGGATCCCGCCAGCAGGATAATGTAGTGCACAATGGATGGACACTTCCGCGTGTAGAAATGTACAGGTGGAACACACGCCACCCGACTTCCGGTAGCGGTGGAACGCAAGGCGGAAGTGCGGGTGTTACGAACGCTGCAGAATGAAAGGATTTGAGCTGTTGTAGGTAGGTTTAAAAGCGCCAGTTCACTTGTCCAGTTTACTTTATGGCTAAAGAAGTTACAGTGTTTGCTAGAGGTTGAATTTCATAATATAAAGTACTTCTTTGCTTCACTTCCGCCCGCAAGTGACGCGGATAGGCGTGGCCTATTTCAAATGAATTACCAGGGGTATATAAGGAAGATCTGGCCAATGTGGTGGATGTACCTGCCTCTACTGTGGGATTGTGTCCTGAGTAAGGTCACGTTCTGTGACCGAAATGTTGACCGCCATGTTGGCTTCCACTATGTGAGTTAATAAATATCATCTTTTGGATTTCTTTACTAAGTCCCTGGTGAGTGCCTTTTTTGGAACAATATTTATATATATATATATATATATATATATATATATATATATATATTTGTTTGTTTGTCTGTCCAGTTATGCATTCAGACACCCCTGCACCGTTTGGAATGAAACCAATGCAAAGTGGTCCAGTTGAACCCTGGAGATCCCCTTTGCACTGGGTAAATTCATATTTTTGAACCAGAAACACACAAAACTTTTTTAGCACGGTTGAATGTAAAGGTAAAAGTTCTGGTGGTGCGCCCCTAGAGTTTTTATCAGGAATTATACAGGTGAAAGACAAAACAGCAGATGTTTGGGAATAGTGCTCTGTCTCTTTTCCACCTTTCCTGACTCGTATCTATTTTTCCACCTCTAATCCATGGTATACAAAGGTCAGGTGCACTCATTCCTTATTCTAAATTGGTGACAGATAGGGAACAGCAGTTACAGGAAACCTGTTCTGTGGCTCTTTTTCCCTCTTTACTTCTTTCCAGATTGAGAGAGATTAATCAACTGATATTGCTCATTTGATGTTATTGTATATTGAAATATAGCAATTATCTCTGTAGTCTGAGTACACTATAATTGATGCTATTTTGCAGATTATTGAAGGCCTCATATGCTGAGTCACGTTTTCACTACTGATTCTAATGGGTGGTCTTCAGTATGCCGACTGACGGGATCCTGGCGCACAGTATACCGGCGCCGGGATCCCGACAGCCGGCATACCGACAATTATTCTCCCTCGTGGGGGTCCATGACCCCCCTGGAGGGAGAATAAAATAGCGTGGCGCGCGTAGCACGCCACCGTGCCCGTATCGTGGCGAGCGCAGTGAGCCCGCAAGGGGCTCATTTGCGCTCGCCACACTGTCGGTAAGCCGGCAGTCGGGCTCCCGGCGCCGGTATGCTGGTCGCCGGGAGCCCGACCGCCGGCAGATCGTAGTGAACCCATTCTAATTGATACTTATTACAAGCCATTTGCTACAGAAGATTGTTATGTATTACACAGCTAGAGCCTGATTCATGCATAAGAGAATAACTGCACACTGCTTCTAGTTAGAAAACAAGGCATAACAATATGTTTCTTCATTTCATATTTTTGTGTGACAAATGAATAATAACAAATCAATTGAACATTTTGATGTGAAATAGAAGCGATAATCTCTGTTATATCAGTTGGAGGACTGTCTGATGTAATTTATGAAGTTATCCTTTACTCTTACTCCAAGTTATATATATATAACTTCCCAAATGAAGACAGCGGCACTCGTGGATTTAAATATATGAAAAAGAGTAATCAAAGCATACAGGTAGCCAACGTTTCGGGGCTCACATGCCCTTTTGTCAAGGTGTGTAACAGTGTGTGTGAATTAGAACATACCTTTTATCCAGGAGAAGCCCGCCAGTGGTCGGTGCGAGACCGGAGACGCGGGGATCCCGCTGTACTTCTGGTCGCTACGCGATGACCTCACTGCTGTTGCGCCCGTCGGTTGCCATAGCAACCTGGACGCAGCTGTTCACTCTAAAGCGCTGTGAGGAAACTAGGGATGTGCACTTGCAATTTTTCGGGTTTTGTGTTTTGGTTTTGGGTTCGGTTCCGCGGCCGTGTTTTGGGTTCGACCGCGTTTTGGCAAAACCTCACCGAATTTTTTTTTGTCGGATTCGGGTGTGTTTTGGATTCGGGTGTTTTTTTCAAAAAACCCTAAAAAACAGCTTAAATCATAGAATTTGGGGGTCATTTTGATCCCAAAGTATTATTAACCTCAAAAACCATAATTTCCACTCATTTTCAGTCTATTCTGAATACCTCACACCTCACAATATTATTTTTAGTCCTAAAATTTGCACCGAGGTCGCTGGATGACTAAGCTAAGCGACCCTAGTGGCCGACACAAACACCTGGCCCATCTAGGAGTGTCACTGCAGTGTCACGCAGGATGGCCCTTCCAAAAAACACTCCCCAAACAGCACATGACGCAAAGAAGAAAAAAAGAGGCGCAATGAGGTAGCTGTGTGAGTAAGCTAAGCGACCCTAGTGGCCGACACAAACACCTGGCCCATCTAGGAGTGTCACTGCAGTGTCACGCAGGATGGCCCTTCCAAAAAACACTCCCCGAACAGCACATGACGCAAAGAAGAAAAAAAGAGGCGCAATGAGGTAGCTGTGTGAGTAAGCTAAGCGACCCTAGTGGCCGACACAAACACCTGGCCCATCTAGGAGTGTCACTGCAGTGTCACGCAGGATGGCCCTTCCAAAAAACACTCCCCGAACAGCACATGACGCAAAGAAGAAAAAAAGAGGCGCAATGAGGTAGCTGTGTGAGTAAGCTAAGCGACCCTAGTGGCCGACACAAACACCTGGCCCATCTAGGAGTGTCACTGCAGTGTCACGCAGGATGGCCCTTCCAAAAAACACTCCCCAAACAGCACATGACGCAAAGAAGAAAAAAAGAGGCGCAATGAGGTAGCTGTGTGAGTAAGCTAAGCGACCCTAGTGGCCGACACAAACACCTGGCCCATCTAGGAGTGGCACTGCAGTGTCACGCAGGATGGCCCTTCCAAAAAACACTCCCCAAACAGCACATGACGCAAAGAAGAAAAAAAGAGGCGCAATGAGGTAGCTGTGTGAGTAAGCTAAGCGACCCTAGTGGCCGACACAAACACCGGGCCCATCTAGGAGTGGCACTGCAGTGTCACGCAGGATGGCCCTTCCAAAAAACACTCCCCGAACAGCACATGACGCAAAGAAGAAAAAAAGAGGCGCAATGAGGTAGCTGTGTGAGTAAGATAAGCGACCCTAGTGGCCGACACAAACACCTGGCCCATCTAGGAGTGGCACTGCAGTGTCACGCAGGATGGCCCTTCCAAAAAACACTCCCCAAACAGCACATGACATGACGCAAGTAAAAATGAAAGAAAAAAGAGGTGCAAGATGGAATTGTCCTTGGGCCCTCCCACCCACCCTTATGTTGTATAAACAGGACATGCACACTTTAACCAACCCATCATTTCAGTGACAGGGTCTGCCACACGACTGTGACTGAAATGACGGGTTGGTTTAGACCCCCACCGAAAAAGAAGCAATTAATCTCTCCTTGCACAAACTGGCTCTACAGAGGCAAGATGTCCACCTCATCATCATCCTCCGATATATCACCGTGTACATCCCGCTCCTCACAGATTATCAATTCGTCCCCACTGGAATCCACCATCTCAGCTCCCTGTGTACTTTGTGGAGGCAATTGCTGCTGGTCAATGTCTCCACGGAGGAATTGATTATAATTCATTTTAATGAACATCATCTTCTCCACATTTTCTGGAAGTAACCTCGTACGCAGATTGCTGACAAGGTGAGCGGCGGCACTAAACACTCTTTCGGAGTACACACTTGTGGGAGGGCAACTTAGGTAGAATAAAGCCAGTTTGTGCAAGGGCCTCCAAATTGCCTCTTTTTCCTGCCAGTATAAGTACGGACTGTCTGACGTGCCTACTTGGATGCGGTCACTCATATAATCCTCCACCATTCTTTCAATGGTGACAGAATCATATGCAGTGACAGTAGACGACATGTCCGTAATCGTTGTCAGGTCCTTCAGTCCGGACCAGATGTCAGCATCAGCAGTCGCTCCAGACTGCCCTGCATCACCGCCAGCGGGTGGGCTCGGAATTCTGAGCCTTTTCCTCGCACCCCCAGTTGCGGGAGAATGTGAAGGAGGAGATGTTGACAGGTCGCGTTCCGCTTGACTTGACAATTTTGTCACCAGCAGGTCTTTGAACCCCAGCAGACTTGTGTCTGCCGGAAAGAGAGATCCAAGGTAGGTTTTAAATCTAGGATCGAGCACGGTGGCCAAAATGTAGTGCTCTGATTTCAACAGATTGACCACCCGTGAATCCTTGTTAAGCGAATTAAGGGCTCCATCCACAAGTCCCACATGCCTAGCGGAATCGCTCCCTTTTAGCTCCTCCTTCAATGCCTCCAGCTTCTTCTGCAAAAGCCTGATGAGGGGAATGACCTGACTCAGGCTGGCAGTGTCTGAACTGACTTCACGTGTGGCAAGTTCAAAAGGTTGCAGAACCTTGCACAACGTTGAAATCATTCTCCACTGCGCTTGAGACAGGTACATTCCACCTCCTATATCGTGCTCAATTGTATAGGCTTGAATGGCCTGTTGCTGCTCCTCCAACCTCTGAAGCATATAGAGGGTTGAATTCCACCTCGTTACCACTTCTTGCTTCAGATGATGGCAGGGCAGGTTCAGTAGTTTTTGGTGGTGCTCCAGTCTTCTGTACGTGGTGCCTGTACGCCGAAAGTGTCCCGCAATTCTTCTGGCCACCGACAGCATCTCTTGCACGCCCCTGTCGTTTTTTAAAAAATTCTGCACCACCAAATTCAAGGTATGTGCAAAACATGGGACGTGCTGGAATTTGCCCATATTTAATGCACACACAATATTGCTGGCGTTGTCCGATGCCACAAATCCACAGGAGAGTCCAATTGGGGTAAGCCATTCCGCGATGATCTTCCTCAGTTGCCGTAAGAGGTTTTCAGCTGTGTGCGTATTCTGGAAACCGGTGATACAAAGCGTAGCCTGCCTAGGAAAGAGTTGGCGTTTGCGAGATGCTGCTACTGGTGCCGCCGCTGCTGTTCTTGCGGCGGGAGTCCATACATCTACCCAGTGGGCTGTCACAGTCATATAGTCCTGACCCTGCCCTGCTCCACTTGTCCACATGTCCGTGGTTAAGTGGACATTGGGTACAACTGCATTTTTTAGGACACTGGTGAGTCTTTTTCTGACGTCCGTGTACATTCTCGGTATCGCCTGCCTAGAGAAGTGGAACCTAGATGGTATTTGGTAACGGGGGCACACTGCCTCAATAAATTGTCTAGTTCCCTGTGAACTAACGGCGGATACCGGACGCACGTCTAACACCAACATAGTTGTCAAGGCCTCAGTTATCCGCTTTGCAACAGGATGACTGCTGTGATATTTCATCTTCCTCGCAAAGGACTGTTGGACAGTCAATTGCTTGGTGGAAGTAGTAAAAGTGGGCTTACGACTTCCCCTCTGGGATGACCATCGACTCCCAGCAGCAACAACAGCAGCGCCAGCAGCAGTAGGCGTTACACGCAAGGATGCATCGGAGGAATCCCAGGCAGGAGAGGACTCGTCAGAATTGCCAGTGACATGGCATGCAGGACTATTGGCATTCCTGGGGAAGGAGGAAATTGACACTGAGGGAGTTGGTGGGGTGGTTTGCGTGAGCTTGGTTACAAGAGGAAGGGATTTACTGGTCAGTGGACTGCTTCTGCTGTCGCCCAAAGTTTTTGAACTTGTCACTGACTTATTATGAATGCGCTGCAGGTGACGTATAAGGGAGGATGTTCCGAGGTGGTTAACATCCTTACCCCTACTTATTACAGCTTGACAAAGGCAACACACGGCTTGACAAATGTTGTCCGCATTTCTGGTGAAATACTTCCACACCGAAGAGCTGATTTTTTTGGTATTTTCACCAGGCATGTCAACGGCCCTATTCCTCCCACGGACAACAGGTGTCTCCCCGGGTGCCTGACTTAAACAAACCACCTCACCATCAGAATCCTCCTTGTCAATTTCCTCCCCAGCGCCAGCAACACCCATATCCTCCTCATCCTGGTGTACTTCAACACTGACATCTTCAATCTGACTATCAGGAACTGGACTGCGGGTGCTTCTTCCAGCACTTGCAGGGGGCGTGCAAATGGTGGAAGGCGCATGCTCTTCACGTCCAGTGTTGGGAAGGTCAGGCATCGCAACCGACACAATTGGACTCTCCTTGTGGATTTGGGATTTCGAAGAACGCACAGTTCTTTGCGGTGCTTTTGCCAGCTTGAGTCTTTTCAGTTTTCTAGCGAGAGGCTGAGTGCTTCCATCCTCATGTGAAGCTGAACCACTAGCCATGAACATAGGCCAGGGCCTCAGCCATTCCTTGCCACTCCGTGTGGTAAATGGCATATTGGCAAGTTTACGCTTCTCCGACAACAATTTTATTTTAGATTTTGGAGTCCTTTTTTTACTGATATTTGGTGTTTTGGATTTTACATGCTCTGTACTATGACATTGGGCATCGGCCTTGGCAGACGACGTTGCTGGCATTTCATCGTCTCGGCCATGACTAGTGGCAGCAGCTTAAGCACGAGGTGGAAGTGGATCTTGATCTTTCCCTAATTTTGGAACCTCAACATTTTTGTTCTCCATATTTTAATAGGCACAACTAAAAGGCACCTCAGGTAAACAATGGAGATGGATGGATACTAGTATACTTATGGATGGACGAGCGACTGCCGACACAGAGGTAGCTACAGCCGTGGACTACCGTACTGTGTCTGCTGCTAATATAGACTGGATGATAATGAGATGAAATCAATATATATATATATAATATCACTAGTACTGCAGCCGGACAGGTATATATATTTATTATGTAATGACTGATGACGGACCTGCTGGACACTGTCAGCTCAGCAGCACCGCAGACTGCTACAGTAAGCTACTATAGTAGTATGTATAAAGAAGAAGGAGAAAAAAAAAACCACGGGTAGGTGGTATACAATTATGGATGGACCAGCGACTGCCGACACAGAGGTAGCTACAGCCGTGGACTACCGTACTGTGTCTGCTGCTAATATAGACTGGATGATAATGAGATGAAATCAATATATATATATATATATAATATCACTAGTACTGCAGCCGGACAGGTATATATATTTATTATGTAATGACTGATGACGGACCTGCTGGACACTGTCAGCTCAGCAGCACCGCAGACTGCTACAGTTAGCTACTATAGTAGTATGTATAAAGAAGAAGAAAGGAAAAAAAAAACCACGGGTAGGTGGTATACAATTATGGATGGACCAGCGACTGCCGAAACAGAGGTAGCTACAGCCGTGGACTACCATACCGTGTCTGCTGCTAATATAGACTGGATGATAATGAGATGAAATCAATATATATATATATATATATATTATCACTAGTACTGCAGCCGGACAGGTATATATATTTATTATGTAATGACTGATGACGGACCTGCTGGACACTGTCAGCTCAGCAGCACCGCAGACTGCTACAGTAAGCTACTATAGTAGTATGTATAAAGAAGAAGAAAGAAAAAAAAAAAACACGGGTAGGTGGTATACAATTATGGATGGACCAGCGACTGCCGACACAGAGGTAGCTACAGCCGTGGACTACCGTACTGTGTCTGCTGCTAATATAGACTGGATGATAATGAGATGAAATCAATATATATATATATATAATATCACTAGTACTGCAGCCGGACAGGTATATATATTTATTATGTAATGACTGATGACGGACCTGCTGGACACAGTCAGCTCAACAGCACCGCAGACTGCTACAGTAAGCTACTATAGTAGTATGTATAAAGAAGAAAGAAAGAAAAAAAAACCACGGGTAGGTGGTATACAATTATGGATGGACCAGCGACTGCCGACACAGAGGTAGCTACAGCCGTGGACTACCGTACTGTGTCTGCTGCTAATATAGACTGGATGATAATGAGATGAAATCAATATATATATATATATATATAATATCACTAGTACTGCAGCCGGACAGGTATATATATTTATTATGTAATGACTGATGACGGACCTGCTGGACACAGTCAGCTCAGCAGCACCGCAGACTGCTACAGTAAGCTACTATAGTAGTATGTATAAAGAAGAAAGAAAAAAAAAAAACCACGGGTAGGTGGTATACAATATTATATATATATTATATACAATTATATATATATATATATATATATATATTAAACTGGTGGTGACTGGTGGTCAGGTCACTGGTCACACTATCAGCAACTTGCAAGTAGTACTCCTAAGCAGACAATCACAATATATATTATACTGGTGGTCAGTGTGGTCACAATGGCAGTGTGGCACTCTGGCAGCAAAAGTGTGCACTGTACGTTATATATACTCCTGAGTCCTGCTCTCAGACTCTAACTGCTCCCCACTGTCAGTGTCTCCCCCACAAGTCAGATAATATACAGTCACACTATCTATCACTTCAGCAAGTAACTAACTAGTACTCCTCCTAATGCTCCCCAAAATTACTACTGTGTCTCTCTCTACTGTCTCACTCTCTTCTCTATAAACGGAGAGGACGCCAGCCACGTCCTCTCCCTATGAATCTCAATGCACGTGTGAAAATGGCGGCGACGCGCGGCTCCTTATATAGAATCCGAGTCTCGCGATAGAATCCGAGCCTCGCGAGAATCCGACAGCGGGATGATGACGTTCGGGCGCGCTCGGGTTAACCGAGCAAGGCGGGAAGATCCGAGTCGCTCGGCCCCGTGTAAAAAAACATGAAGTTCGGGCGGGTTCGGATTCCGAGGAACCGAACCCGCTCATCCCTAGAGGAAACATGAATAGAACCAGTGGAAAAAGTGTTCTTAATATTACAAGAGAACCGTGCACCCCACGCGTACAGAGTCCCTCCACCTCTATTAGACCATTACTCTTAAAGATCCCAAACTGTCAATATCACTGAATAGTGCACGGAGGGATTAGATGCAGAGCTGTATCTGGATGCCGGCACCATGCCTGGCTACGGGCACCATGAATTTATTATACCATAAAAAAAGTAGATAACAAATCTGACAAGCTAAAACAGCCCTAGGACCACAATAATAGGCTGGCACAAACACTAATATATAGTATATAATGTGTGCAAGACCACAGGGTTATCAGCCCCAGCCAGCGTAGCGCTGCCAGCATCCATGCACAGGTAATGCAACCCCTTCTCAAGAAGTATCAGAACCATAAAGATTCAAAAACTGACAAGAGAAAAGCAAAAACAAGAACACATAAAGGCACATATGCATAAATGAAAGGAAAGGGGGGGAGGGAAGAAGGAATGGAAGGGGGAAGAAGGAAGGGAGGGGGAAGGGGGTGGGGGGGGAGGGAAGGAAGGGGGAGGGGGGGGGAAGAGGGAGGGGGGGGAAAGGGGCATCGGTAGAGTCCATGACCACTTTTATATGACAATATTCCACGAGAATTTCTCATTCAGTCCACCTGGAGTTATTGTGCCAAGTTCATGGATCCACTTAGATTCAATATGCAGAAGCTTGCGATCCCGGTCCCCTCCTCGGATGCTTCTGGGAACATGATCTATGATTTGATGTTTTATATCATTTAGCGAGTGTCCCATCAGTGCAAAGTGGCGTTCTACGGGTTGTTCCGAAGGTTTACCGGCCAGTGCCTGTTTGATCGCAGACCTGTGCAGGGCCATCCTCTCTCTGAAGGTCCGGATGGATTTTCCCACATAAAACAAATGGCATGGGCATGACAGCAGGTATACAATGTGAGTCGTCGTGCACGTCACCACGTGTCTAATCTGAAATGTCCTCTCTTTGTGGGGATGCTTAAACGAGGACCCTACTATCATATTGCTGCACGTTGTGCATTTAAGGCATCTGTAACAACCAGGGGGTTTGGTTAGGAACGAGGTGGGCCTCTCTACCTCATTTTGGAAGCCTGTAACATCAGAGTGTACAATAATGTCCTTTATACTCTTACCCCTTGAATAACACAGCATAGGGCGTTTGTCCTTAAATGTTGGAAGCTTTTTGTCTGAAGCTACAATTGGCCATAGCGCCCTTGATGCTCTCTGGATTACCGGACTGGCTGTATTAAAGGTGTTAACAAATGGGATCACCGCCTTAGCACTCCGCACGGCCGGTTTAAGTAGGGTTTCCCTCGGTATCGACATGATTTCTGCTTTCTGTTGTTGTAATTTATGATAATCATATCCCCTCTGGACAAATTTCGTAACCATATGTTCTAGTTCTTGATCCAGACTGGACCGATCGCTGATGATCCTTGAGGCTCTTATCATTTGCGACCTCGGGAGCCCATCCTTAAGTGGTCCCGGATGGTGGCTGTTGGCTCTCAGCAGGACGTTCTTGTCCGATGGCTTGGAGTACAGACTTGTAATCAGTTTGCCTTCCTTGATGGTCACTCTTACGTCCAGGTAGTTGAGGGACTCCCCACTTATTGCATAGGTGTACTTGATCGTGGATGGCCTATTATTGACGTCTTAAGACAACAAGGAGAAAAGAAGACTCTTTTGTGGGTGCACTCTTGACTTTGAAATATGACATGAAATATACAAGATATGATATATAATGATAAAATCAACTTTTATTGACAAAAAATTAAGATAATTAGTGGTTAATGAAAGAAATAACAGTCCAACAAAGCAATATAGACAAAAAATTACTAATGTATTAATAATAATAAACCGGCTGACGGAGTATGTATAGATATTCTAAATGGTTAATGTGAATATTGGTATATTTGTGACGCTGCGTACCAATAACAGATGAATCCCTATCCTGTCTTAGTGCCAAAATAAATAGTCAATGAGACCTGCATACTGATTACAGTTAAGAATATAAATTCCCATTATATCCAGCTGATACAAAGTAAAGAAGCAGTGGGAAATAAGATGGCAGTGTGAATCTGCTGTCAATGTTAGACACTGAGCATGTGGAATCAATATGTGCTCTACTACACTGAGTCTTCCTCAATGGTCACCCACTTGAGTACTGACCCAGCCCAACACTGATTAGCTTCCAAGTTCGGACGGCTTCGGGCGTTTCCAGTGTGGTATGGTAGTAGAGAAAATAGGCGGTAATGGAAAGCTCAGGAATCACTGATGAGAGTTCACGAATCACATAGTATCAAGAAAGAGACAGATATAGGCCAGTAGAAGAAAATAGATGGATCTGCTGCCAGTGTTAGACAGGGGTATGGCCCTGAATCACTGGTGAGAGTCCATGAAATTAAAATGTAAATAGGAATAGGAAAAAGAGAAGATAGAAATCTCGGTATAAATTAGGTATCAGCAAAATCAAATGTCCTGATGGACTATTAGAAATTGATAAGGAGCAAAAAATGAACTAAAATAACAGTCTTTTGCAATTGCTAAGGTGAAGCCAAACAGTGTTACCACTGTGAAGAATAGAAATACCAGTAAAAATTGAGTATCGGCAAAATAATATATCCTGATGAACTATTAGAAGTAAATAAGGAACAAATGAACAAAAAAACCCAGTCTTTTGTAATTGCTGAGGTGAAGCCAGACAACAGTGTTACCACTGCACAGAATGTATTGAATCGCTATTAAAGAAAGGCAAAGTGATACAATGTAGTCAAAAACATTGACTGTGATAAGAAAACAGAGCTGTAACCAGTGAATGCTACTCCTTGGGCTGTCACTGTAGGTTGAGGATAAAGGATAAACATTTTTAAATTCTCATGATATAAGTGTACATCAAATGGAAAGTGTACTATCACAAAGTTTGTAATCTTTGTGATCATTCTGAGGCCCGCACTGACTGAGTATTTTTTCATTTATTCATTATATCATATTCTTCATTAAGCCCTTGCTAATTTTAGGTAGCCATATATGCCATTATATTAATTACCTACCTATGAATAACACCAATAATAGCTAGATATCGATAGTACACTTTCCATTTGATGTACACTTATATCATGAGAATTTAAAAATGTTTATCCTTTATCCTCAACCTACAGTGACAGCCCAAGGAGTAGCATTCACTGGTTACAGCTCTGTTTTCTTATCACAGTCAATGTTTTTGACTACATTGTATCACTTTGCCTTTCTTTAATAGCGATTCAATACATTCTGTGCAGTGGTAACACTGTTGTCTGGCTTCACCTCAGCAATTACAAAAGACTGGGTTTTTTTTGTTCATTTGTTCCTTATTTACTTCTAATAGTTCATCAGGATATATTATTTTGCCGATACTCAATTTTTACTGGTATTTCTATTCTTCACAGTGGTAACACTGTTTGGCTTCACCTTAGCAATTGCAAAAGACTGTTATTTTAGTTCATTTTTTGCTCCTTATCAATTTCTAATAGTCCATCAGGACATTTGATTTTGCTGATACCTAATTTATACCGAGATTTCTATCTTCTCTTTTTCCTATTCCTATTTACATTTTAATTTCATGGACTCTCACCAGTGATTCAGGGCCATACCCCTGTCTAACACTGGCAGCAGATCCATCTATTTTCTTCTACTGGCCTATATCTGTCTCTTTCTTGATACTATGTGATTCGTGAACTCTCATCAGTGATTCCTGAGCTTTCCATTACCGCCTATTTTCTCTACTACCATACCACACTGGAAACGCCCGAAGCCGTCCGAACTTGGAAGCTAATCAGTGTTGGGTTGGGTCAGTACTCAAGTGGGTGACCATTGAGGAAGACTCAGTGTAGTAGAGCACATATTGATTCCACATGCTCAGTGTCTAACATTGACAGCAGATTCACACTGCCATCTTATTTCCCACTGCTTCTTTACTTTGTATCAGCTGGATATAATGGGAATTTATATTCTTAACTGTAATCAGTATGCAGGTCTCATTGACTATTTATTTTGGCACTAAGACAGGATAGGGATTCATCTGTTATTGGTACGCAGCGTCACAAATATACCAATATTCACATTAACCATTTAGAATATCTATACATACTCCGTCAGCCGGTTTATTATTATTAATACATTAGTAATTTTTTGTCTATATTGCTTTGTTGGACTGTTATTTCTTTCATTAACCACTAATTATCTTAATTTTTTGTCAATAAAAGTTGATTTTATCATTATATATCATATCTTGTATATTTCATGTCATATTTCAAAGTCAAGAGTGCACCCACAAAAGAGTCTTCTTTTCTCCTTGTTGTCTTAAGTTTTAGTACTGACTCTGGGTGCACCACCAAACTATAAGAATTAGAAAACCTAGTTTTCTTTTCAATTTTCTATTTTGGTACTAAGTTATATTCCTATATCGACTATATCCTGTGCGGTATTTCCCAAAGATACTATTATTGACGTCTACCATCAACTGCTCAAACATCTCAGCATCACCGGTCCATAGTAAAAACAGATCGTCTATGTACCTAGTAAACATCAGTATATGTTGGGCTATGGCCCTATCGTCAAAAAAGACTACCTGCTCCTCCTGGAACATGAAGACATTAGCGAACGATGGGGAGACATTGCTCCCCATCACACACCCGGTCTTCTGGCGAAAGAATTTGCAGTTGAACATGAAGTAATTTCTTTCCAGGGTCATCGCTAGCAGCTGCATGAAAAGGCCTATGTCGAGGGCTTCCATCTTCTCTTCAATCAGAAACTTTCTCATGGCCTGCAAACCTGCTTCGTGCGGGATGCTCGTATACAAGCTTTTTACATCAATAACGCAAATTAGTGTCCCAGAGGGGACCTGTCCGATGCTGTTAATCCGCTCCAGGAAGCTGGTAGTATCTTTGATGAAATTGTGATGTTTCAAAATCAGAGGTTGCAGTATCCCATCAAGGAACATCGAGATGGGTTGGAAGATGGAGTCTCTAGCTGCTATTATCGGCCTACCCGGAGATGCTGTGGCATTCTTGTGGATCTTAGGTACCTCAAAGAAAATCGGTACCAATGGATGTTCCTGTTTAAGAGCATCACATAGTTTACTAGATATTTGACCACTCGCTTTGGCCTGTTCCAGGAGGTGCACCAATTCCTGTTGGTATTCAACGGACGGGTCGTGTACCAATTCCTCATACGTGTCAGTCTCTGCCAATTGACCCTCAATTTCTTTGATGTAGTCGGTGAGGTTGAGGATAACTAAACCTCCCCCCTTATCCGCTGGGCGGAAAATGACATCTCGGTAGGCTCCCAGCTGTTTTAAAGCTGTCCGTTCAGCCCGGGTAAGGTTCTGATGGAACGTCGGCGAGGCTGCCGTGTATTTCATGACCGAGTCATTCAAAAGTCTTGTAAACGATTGAATTGAGGGATTGGTTGACGGAGGGTCAAACGTAGATTTGTGACGGGTGTAGTAAAATGTATCGTGTACAGACGTGCTCAAATTCTCTTGTGCACTGGAGTTTTGGAAATACTCCTGCATTCTCAATTTGCGGGAGAAGCGGCGTAAGTCAATTTGCCACTTAAAGTTGTTAAACGGGTTGGTGGGAACGAAAGAGAGGCCCTTCTCCAGTACCCTCAGTTCCACTTCAGAGAAAGATCTGTTAGATAGGTTAAATATTAATAGGAAAGATGGAGCTTCAAATTGTCGTGTGGACGGGCGTATTTCCCTTTTCTGAAGCAATTCTTTCTCCTCAGATCGATGTTAACATGGAAAAAATGGTATATATATATATGTGTAATAATGTTTAAATAATGAATAAGTCTCTCTCAATGTCAGAGATATTAAACACAGAAAAGGCAATATTCATCCATCGATGAGGCGTACCCCCACTCACTTTCCAAATGAAAGAAGAAAGCCTATCAAGGTATCTTTTTCTATCCACCTCTGTGTTTAGAAATCACAGATTTAGGTGATAAACCCTCTTTGCCAAGGAAATAAGCGTACCTCACTCACACAAAAAGGGGGTGGTTGAAACACATAAAGGTATCTTTCATACTCTGTAAGTTGAATGTAAGGCGTACCCTACTCACGGAAATAAAGATTATATTCAAGCACATCTGGGTTTCTTTCGATGATCAAACGTGTTAATGATTGGCACTAATTTTCCTCATGTGTGGATAGATCCCAAAATCAAAAAAGAATATGATGGGGGGCGTGGCTTGGACGCTGTCCTGCTTGGTCACATTGAGCTGAAGCTCCTGCACATAAGGGCTTTAAAATAGCCACAAATTACTTGAATTAGCCTCTACTGGCTCCTGATCCCCTCCAGTGAGCTGCTGCCTGCTGTGGGCTCCCCGGAGAGGCCTCCCGCATCGCTGAGAGTCGTTTTCCGCTGCTACGAGCTCGGGGCCTACGTGTCCTCCAGAAGCCGGGGCCTCGAGTTTGGGGACGTCCCGGCGCCGAGCTCCGGGACCCGCTCGCGGCCGCGGCGGGACCCGGCGGACCTCCTGTGGGCACACCACACATACCCTGACCGGCGGAGACCCTCCCCAGACCCTCAGGTACCTGTAAAGGGCCGACAGCTCCCTCCCTGTGCCTGCAATAGCAAGGAGAAGAGGAGTCTCTGCCCTGTAAACTCTGGCGGCGGCCATCTTGGAACATTTTCTAATAGCTCCTGATATTACAAGCAGCACAACCCAGGGTCACTCCATTGCAGCTTTGTGGTAACCCTTTAGCTGTATGCTGTGCATCTGCAAGTAGCCTTTACTTATTGAAGACATATAATACGCTGCTGGTTGCAGCTACTGCACTACGTTCTGCTATCTAACCGTGCCCTCTCATACTATTCTGACACTGCTCTCAGCCCTGCCTGACGCTTTCCTACCATCATTATCGAGCTTGAGGCGGCCCTCGTCTCTATATTCATACAGCCCGGCAAGATGTGACCCCTAATATGTGCCCTATCCGCCCAGAGTCTTACCGTTTAACATGGGAATACGTCTGAAAACCAGTACCCTGTCTACTTTATAACACATCAGCCTGGAGGGACCTGGCTGCTGCACCATCCTCAGATCATTTATTTTTCTCTATTTTCTTCCTCTATCTTAATATGGCGCCTAAAAAAGCAAAGGGCACGCTACCTCCTCAGGTATCTCTCCCGATCCGGAAACAACATCAGGCGTCCCCGCCACCTCGAGGAGTGTCGGCCCCCTCTACGAAAAGCCCGCATGCACCTGATCTGACCAGCTCACTCTCAGTGTCAGGCGTAGATCCGAACTCTGACGCTCCCCTTACCGTGAAGACCCTTTGCCAAGTCTTGACAGCCTTTAAATCGGACTTAACTCACGACCTCACAGCTGCTATACGTGAAGTTAAGGCTGAGCTGACAGCCATTGGGGATAGAACCGACACTCTAGAGCGCAAACTGGAAGAACTGGTGACGTCACATAATGATCTCATTACAGCTCACGACCAACAACAAAACGAGTTGGACACATTTAAAAACAAAATGGCAGATATGGAGGACCGTTCCAGACGGAACAATATTAAAATACGTGGAATACCCGATTCGGTCGATAACTCCGATCTGACGAAATATGCGATGGCCTTGTTCCGTAAACTGCTACCTGGGGTACGCGATGCGGAACTGCTCATTGACAGGATTCATCGTCTTCCTAAACCTCGGTTCCTCTCCAACTCCTTACCTAGAGATACGTTACTCCGAGTACACTTCTTCACCGTTAAGGAACGTATCCTCCAAGCTACTCGAGATGCAGAGAACTCTGATACCCTAGGAGGTTTGCAATTATTTCCGGACTTTTCCGCAATCACCCTTTCTAAAAGACGCAGCTTAGCCCCGATTACCACCGCCCTCCGGGCCCAAGATATCCGATATAGGTGGGGCTTTCCAGTGAAGCTGATTGTATTTTATGACGGCTCTACGTATATTATATCAGAACTGGAAGCCGGAGTGAAGCTGCTCGAGGACTGGGACATCTCGGTGAAATTACCATCCTCTCATGAGAGACGTCCTCCCCCTCGTTCGGAATGGTCCACTGAGTGAACGCATTACGTAATTAATGATTGTTCTAACATGCCTTCTATATTTCGTTAGAGATATCGTCTTTATTATATTCTGTTTATTGTTGCTCTTACAGTTCTCGAATCCCTCTAGGTGAGATACACCCTCTTCCCACTAGTTCTTATAGCGCATACTCTCCTACTTAAATGTGGTCGTTCAGTTTTCGACCCCAGTTTACCTGTTTATCTGTTTAATGACCTATCTTTCTAGTACACGCTGATTACAGCAGACGGATGTATTTCCACTAGCAAGATATGCCATACCATGCTGGGCTACACTTGTGTTCTTCTAATGTATGTTTATACCCTGCGTACCATTTATGTTTAGATGGAGATGTGCAGTTGTTCCCCTTACATATTAGCTATTTGTTTTCTTAATGACTCTGGGCGGATCGAAGAGTCCGCCTGCCCCTTGTTTATCTACTGCATTCATTTTTCCCCTGCAGTAGCTATGCAGACCCGATGTACTGGGTCGGTTTACTTTTCTTTCCCTTTTGTTTTAATATGTCTAAGCATATTGCCCCAGTTCCGTGATTTTTGTGTCCCCCCCCCCACCCCCCACCCCATCCGGATGGGATGCCGTCACTTGCATGATATTTTTACTGAATAAGTATGGTTGGTATTCTCTCATTGAACGTTAAGGGCTTAAACTCCCCCAACAAACGTAGATTAGCTCTATCCTCCTTCCATAAGTATAAAGCCGATATAGTTGCTCTATGTCACAACTGAGGGCCTGAGCTGACGGGAGGCAGCCTCAGTTGTAGGGGCTGAGATGTACCGGAACCTGGGAGGTTGTATCAGACCCCTGGACATGTAAGTAACATGAATAATAACTGCCCGAAGGCGTGACCACGACAACTTGGATAAAAGTCAATGATGTTTATTATGACAACTCCGCAACACAGCAGCAGTAAAAGAAAACGTAAAAGTCAGCAAAGAATAAATACAGTTCCTGGGTACTACAGGATGGCAGGAGCCACAGGGCACTGGTAGTGTGAGATAGTTCTTATAATCTTCTAGATGGAAAGTCCTTACCAGGCCCGACTGTAGCAATGGAGATAACCCAGGATTGTGCCAGCTGGTGTTCCAGGAAAAGCTGGGTTGCTGAAGATAAAACGGCTGCTGTGGATACTGGCTGGAACCAGACTGTTGTTAGCACGGAGTGGATACTGGCTGGAACCAGTTAAATAATAAATGAACTTGGGAGCGATGAAATATGAACTGAAATGTAGAACTTGAGAGCGGAGAAATAATAATACCGGTGGAGAGTGGTAAAGTGTAGAAAGGACACCGGCCCTTTAAGGGAAGCTGTACTCTGCTGGAAGCTGAGCTGGAAGCAGGTAATGTTGTAGCTGGAAACAGATGAATCCACAATGGATTGGAGAGTCAGGCTACACCGCAGGTGGAATGCTGGTGCGGGTCTCTATGGTGGAAGTTTTGAGACAGGAGCTGGAACCTGGAAGACAATCACAGGAGAGAGACAAACAGGAACTAGGTTTGACAACCAAAGCACTGACGCCTTCCTTGCTCAGGCACAGTGTATTTATACCTGCAGCAAGGAAGGGATTGGCTAGGCAATTATGCAGATTATCAATACTGAGAACAGATTGGTGGAAATGATCAGCTGACAGAATCCAAGATGGCTGCGCCCATGCAGACACTTGGAGGGAAGTTTGGTTTGTAATCCATGTGGTAATGAAAACAGTAATGGCGGCGCCGGCCACCGGAGACAGGAGGCGCCAGGCTGACAGATGCACATCCAACCACGCGGTCACAGCGGAGGCCGCGGCTGACGTAATCGCCACTCAGACACTCTGCATGCAGAAGTTCAGGGACGGCGGCGGAGGCCGCGGGAGACGCCATGCCAGGTGTGATATGGCGTTTACTGTGACAGCGTCCCAGAGTGACAGGAGAGGATACAGGAATGTACACATCAGGATAACAGATGGAATCCGGTCCTGGAGCGCTGAGCCAGCCTTAGGAGGCATCTGATGGGTAAGAAATGGCGTCCAGATACCCGGATCGTGACAGCACCCCCCCCTTTAGGAGTGGCCCCAGGACACTTCTTTGGCTTTTGAGGAAACTTGGAATGGAATCTCCGGACCAAGGCAGGAGCATGGACATCAGAAGCATTGGTCCATGAACGTTCCTCAGGACCATAACCCTTCCAGTCAATAAGATATTGTAGTTGACCGTAACGGTGACGTGAGTCCAGGATCTTGGCCACTTCATACTCAACGCCTCGTTGAGTTTGGACTTTCGGAGTTGGAGGAAGTGAGGAATGAAACCGATTCAAGATCAGCGGTTTCAACAGGGAAACATGGAATGTCCTGGG
The DNA here is from genome assembly GCF_028390025.1 of Pseudophryne corroboree. Lineage (NCBI taxonomy): Eukaryota > Metazoa > Chordata > Amphibia > Anura > Myobatrachidae > Pseudophryne > Pseudophryne corroboree. Next base: position 874,132,004 of record NC_086447.1, read on the forward strand.
TATTTTTAAGAAGGGAGGCAACTGGAGTCTGTAAGCAACAGGATTGATGACTTGTTCAATCTTGAAAGGACTGATATAGCGAGGTGCAAACTTCATACTGGGAACTCTTAACCTCAAATTCTTCGTGGATAACCATACCCGATCACCCACCTTGAGAGCAGGAACTGCTCGACGCTTCTTATCCGCAAACTTCTTGTACCTGAACGATGCCTTGAGCAGAGCTGATCGTACGCTCTTCCAGATATTGGCAAACTGATGCAAGGTGATATCCACTGCGGGAACAGAAGTTGCTGGAAGCGGTTGGAACTCAGGGACTTTAGGGTGGAATCCAAAGTTAGTGAAGAATGGTGTTGAAGCAGATGAAGAATGATACTGGTTGTTATGACAGAACTCGGCCCAGGGAAGTAATTGAACCCAGTCATCTTGAGAGGAGGACACATAGATGCGGAGGAAGGCCTCCAAGTCCTGATTCACCCTCTCGGTTTGACCATTGGTCTGAGGATGGTAAGCCGTGGAAAACTTTAGCTTGACTTGGAGGACTTGACATAAACTTCGCCAGAATTTGGCTGTGAATTGAACTCCTCGATCTGAGATAATTTCTTCAGGAAGACCGTGGAGTCGGAAGATCTCTTGTATGAATACTTGAGCCAACTTGGAAGCTGACGGAAGACCGGTGAGAGGAATGAAGTGTGCCATCTTGGTGAACCGGTCAACTACCACCCAGATGGTATTGAACTTGTTGCACATGGGTAAATCTGTAATAAAATCCATCGACAAATGGGTCCAAGGTCGACGGGGAACAGATAGTGGAACCAGTTGCCCCGCAGGCGACTGGCGGGATACCTTATGTTGAGCACACTTTGGGCAAGATGCAATAAACTCCAAGACGTCCTTTTTCAGAGTTGGCCACCAATAGGACCTAGAGATAAACTCCAGGGTTTTTTGGATACCTGTATGTCCGGCAAAACGGGAAGCATGGGCCCAATGCATGAGCTTCTTCCTTAGCATCGGTTTCACAAAACTTTTCCCTGATGGGGGCGTAGAGTCCATCCCTACCGTGGAGAATGCCAACGGATTTATAATAGGATGCTTGTCTGAAGACTCTGACTCATTTTCTTGCTCCCATGAGCGGGAAAGGCCATCGGCCTTGCGATTCTGAGAGCCCGGACAGAACTGGAGTTTAAAGTCGAACCTGGAAAAGAAAAGTGCCCATCTGGCCTGACGAGGGTTGAGACATTGTGCGCCTTTCAGATATAAAAGGTTCTTGTGGTCTGTAAGTATGGTGATTGAATGAGAAGCTCCCTCCAACAGATACCTCCACTCTTCTAGAGCGAGCTTGATGGCTAGCAACTCCTGGTCGCCAATGGCATAGTTGCGCTCAGCTGGGGAGAACTTCCGGGAGAAGAAACTGCAAGGGTGTAAATGGCCATCTTTAGCCCTCTGAGATAACACCACTCCTACTCCAACGGAGGAGGCATCCACCTCTAAGATGAAAGGAGAGTCGATGTCAGGCTGTTTCAGAACAGGCGCAGAGATGAACCTTTGTTTTAAAAGATGAAATGCTTGCATGGCTTCTTCAGACCACTTGGACGGGTTAGCACCCTTCTTAGTGAAAGCAGTAATAGGCGCCACAATGGTGGAAAAGTCTCGTATAAACTTTCGGTAATAGTTGGCGAACCCTAAGAACCTCTGGACCCCTTTGAGGGTTAAGGGTACCGGCCAATTTTGGATTGCTTGTAGTTTCTCAGGATCCATCTCTAGTCCGGAACCGGACACAATGTACCCTAGAAACGGAATGGACTTGACTTCAAAGACGCATTTTTCTAATTTGCAATAGAGATGATTGACACGGAGACGGGACAGAACCTCTTTAACCCAAAAACGATGTTCCTCTAAATCGTTGGCAAAAATGAGGATATCGTCTAGATAGACCACGACATGACGGTATAGAATGTCTCTGAAGATCTCATTGACAAAATGCTGGAAGACAGCTGGAGCATTGCTCAATCCGAAGGGCATGACGAGGTACTCATAATGTCCGTCACGGGTGTTAAAGGCGGTCTTCCACTCGTCACCCTCACGGATCCGGATGAGATTGTATGCACCTCTCAAGTCCAGCTTTGTAAAGATGGTAGCTCCGCTAACTCTGTCAAAGAGCTCAGTAATCAGGGGTAAAGGATAACGGTTCTTGATGGTAATGTCGTTCAAACCTCTGTAGTCGATGCACGGCCGCAGACCACCATCTTTCTTTTTTACAAAAAAGAAGCCTGCGCCGGCTGGAGAAGAAGAAGGTCGAATGAACCCCTTTGCTAGGTTCTCTTTAATGTATTCCTCCATAGAATGCGTCTCAGGCAGAGACAACGGATAAGTTCGGCCTCGAGGTGGAACCTTCCCTGGAACGAGATCAATCGGGCAGTCCCATTCTCTATGAGGAGGAAGGATATCAGCAGAAGCTTTACTGAACACATCCGTGAAATCTTGATATGGAGGAGGTGGAACATCAGACGACCTGGGGGAGGAAGAACAGACAGGCAATACTTTAAACAAACATGTCTCAGCACAGGAGGAACCCCATGCCAGGATTTGCGTAGTCGTCCAATCAATTGTAGGATTGTGAAGACGGAGCCATGGAAGGCCCAGGACCACAGGATGTGTGGCTCTTGGAATCACTAAAAAAGAAATAAGTTCGGAATGAAGAACTCCCACTCTCAGACGAACTGGTAGAGTCCTTAAAGAAATAACTGCATCAAAAATTTTGCTGCCATCCACGGCAGTTAAAGAAATGGACGAAGGAAGTCTCTCGGTGGGTAGGGACCACCGTTTAACATAGGCTTCGGTAATAAAGTTCCCAGCTGCTCCGGAATCAAGGAGGGCAATGACGTTCCGATAACGTTGAGCAACTTGAAGCGAGACTGGGAGATTACAATCTTGAGGAGATGGAGAGGAGATCATTACTCCTAGCCGGCCCTCTCCTTGGCGAGCTAGGATTTGGAGTTTCCCGGATGTTTGGGACAGGCATTAATGGTGTGAGACGGAGCTGCACAATAGAGACAGAGAGACTCGGAGAGACGTCTTCGGCGCTCAGCAGGAGTTAAACGGGAACGGCCAAGTTGCATGGGCTCATCTTTAGATGGTGACAGTTGACGAGGAGGAGGAGCAGAAGATTTTGGAGCAGATGATCTTCCACGCTCAGTTGCTCTCTCTCTGAAACGTAAATCAACTTTCGTGCAGAGTGAGATTAGCTCATCTAACTTAGAAGGTAAGTCTCTGGTAGCTAACTCATCTTTAATACGCTCAGATAAGCCATGCCAGAATGCAGCATACAGGGCCTCGTCGTTCCATGCCAGTTCGGATGCCAGGATCTGGAACTGTATCAGATATTGTCCTACAGTACGTGACCCCTGGCGTAAACGGAGAATCTCGGATGAAGCTGAGGTTACCCGGCCTGGCTCGTCGAAGATGCGCCTGAATGTTGACACGAAGGCAGTGTAGGAAGATAGCAGGGTGTCGGACCTCTCCCATAACGGTGATGCCCAATCAAGGGCTGAGCCACTGAGAAGAGAAATAATGTAGGCAATTTTTGTACGGTCACTGGGAAAATTGCCAGGTTGTAGCTCAAACTGAATCTCACACTGGTTGAGAAATCCCCTACAGAATCTTGGAGATCCGTCAAATTTTGCTGGCGTTGGAAGATGAAGACGTGGAGCAGAAATGGGTAAGGTAGGTGGGGTTATAGCTGGAGTCACTGTGGTTGACACACCAGACGCGCCTGATCCACGGAGAGTTGTCTGAATCCCATCCAGCCGAGTAGAGAGATCCTGGAGACAGCGGATGATGTGGCCCTGTGCAGCCTCCTGATGTTCTAGTCGGGCTGCCAGTTCTTGCATCGGCCTGGCCGCTTGATCCTGGTCTCCGGCTGGATTCATTAGGTCAGTGCTTACTGTCACAACTGAGGGCCTGAGCTGACGGGAGGCAGCCTCAGTTGTAGGGGCTGAGATGTACCGGAACCTGGGAGGTTGTATCAGACCCCTGGACATGTAAGTAACATGAATAATAACTGCCCGAAGGCGTGACCACGACAACTTGGATAAAAGTCAATGATGTTTATTATGACAACTCCGCAACACAGCAGCAGTAAAAGAAAACGTAAAAGTCAGCAAAGAATAAATACAGTTCCTGGGTACTACAGGATGGCAGGAGCCACAGGGCACTGGTAGTGTGAGATAGTTCTTATAATCTTCTAGATGGAAAGTCCTTACCAGGCCCGACTGTAGCAATGGAGATAACCCAGGATTGTGCCAGCTGGTGTTCCAGGAAAAGCTGGGTTGCTGAAGATAAAACGGCTGCTGTGGATACTGGCTGGAACCAGACTGTTGTTAGCACGGAGTGGATACTGGCTGGAACCAGTTAAATAATAAATGAACTTGGGAGCGATGAAATATGAACTGAAATGTAGAACTTGAGAGCGGAGAAATAATAATACCGGTGGAGAGTGGTAAAGTGTAGAAAGGACACCGGCCCTTTAAGGGAAGCTGTACTCTGCTGGAAGCTGAGCTGGAAGCAGGTAATGTTGTAGCTGGAAACAGATGAATCCACAATGGATTGGAGAGTCAGGCTACACCGCAGGTGGATTGCTGGTGCGGGTCTCTATGGTGGAAGTCTTGAGACAGGAGCTGGAACCTGGAAGACAATCACAGGAGAGAGACAAACAGGAACTAGGTTTGACAACCAAAGCACTGACGCCTTCCTTGCTCAGGCACAGTGTATTTATACCTGCAGCAAGGAAGGGATTGGCTAGGCAATTATGCAGATTATCAATACTGAGAACAGATTGGTGGAAATGATCAGCTGACAGAATCCAAGATGGCTGCGCCCATGCAGACACTTGGAGGGAAGTTTGGTTTGTAATCCATGTGGTAATGAAAACAGTAATGGCGGCGCCGGCCACCGGAGACAGGAGGCGCCAGGCTGACAGATGCACATCCAACCACGCGGACACAGCGGAGGCCGCGGCTGACGTAATCGCCACTCAGACACTCTGCATGCAGAAGTTCAGGGACGGCGGCGGAGGCCGCGGGAGACGCCATGCCAGGTGTGATATGGCGTTTACTGTGACAGCGTCCCAGAGTGACAGGAGAGGATACAGGAATGTACACATCAGGATAACAGATGGAATCCGGTCCTGGAGCGCTGAGCCAGCCTTAGGAGGCATCTGATGGGTAAGAAATGGCGTCCAGATACCCGGATCGTGACACTCTACAAGAAACCCACTTTTCCTCACACAATCCCCCTGTATTGAAAGACCATAGGTTCACTACTGGATATTTCGCTAACGGACCCTTTAAAAGAAATGGAGTAGCTCTGCTGTTTAGAAATGGTGTCCCTTTTACTCTCCACTCCCAAACTGCAGATAAAGCAGGTCGGTACTTAATTCTCACGGGTATTTTGGAGGGTAAATCCGTCACTATAGTCTCTCTATACGCACCTAACTCAAACCAAGTGGCCTTTATTAGGAAGCTATGCTTGCTTATCCAGAAGGTCCGGGTCGGCTCCCTAATTCTCCTAGGAGACTTTAACTTAGTACTAGATCCCAAATTAGATAAATCGTCCCAGCCCCCTTCAACTACACCTAAAACTCGCACTGGCCCCTCACTAGCACTGCGTAATGTAGTAGCGGAGTTTGACTTATATGACATCTGGCGAATTCGCAACCCCTCAGGTAGAGACTACACGTTCTTTTCACCAGTTCACAATTCATATTCACGAATTGACATCGTGTTATGCGATAAATGGACATTACAGGAGTCCGGTGCGGTGGATATCCTACCTATCACCTGGTCTGACCATGCTCCGCTATATTGGAAGTGGCACATTGGGCCTGCTTCCATGCCCCCCAGACCATGGCGACTATCTCCCCATTTGTTGCATGACGCGCTAGCCAAAAAAATTATCTCAGACAGCTTGTCCCTGTATACAGATACCAATTCCCCTTCAGACACTTCTTTACCAAACTACTGGTGTGCGTTAAAAGCGGTTGTCCGCGGCTCCGCTATTCAGGCTGGAGCTACGCTTAAAAAGCAAGCCAAACGACTCCAACTAGACCTGGAACAGAGACTTAAAATAGCTGAAGATGAGAATAAGAAGCACCCCACCCGGCTTTTACGTAAGGAACTAGCTGACATCCGCAGCCAACTACAAAAACTCTTGGTTTTTAGAACCCAAATGGCCCTCAATAGACTACGACAGAAATTCTATTTAGTAGGTAACAGACCCGGTAAAATGCTAGCCCGCAGACTTCGTGCCCTACGAGCTCGCAACAGAATTAAATTCATCCTTTCCTCCACAGGCTCTAAGCTTGCTAACCCTCTAGATATTGCTAACCAATTCGCAGACTATTTTACTAAACTGTACAACTTGCATTCTGATCCCCTCACATTCCAGCCCACCCCTGACTCTATACAAGCGTTTCTCTCTTCGGTCAATCTCCCCACCCTAACCCCTGATCAGCTAGACGCCTTAAATGCTCCTTGGACTGCAATAGAGGTCGAATCCACGATTAAATCCCTCCCTAAGGATAAAGCCCCTGGCCCCGATGGGTTTATTAACGACTTTTATGCTTCCTTTGCGGACCGTCTCTCCCCCACTTTGACCTCTCTGTTTAATGATATAACTAGTACTGGTACCTTCGCTAAAGAAATGCTGGAGGCTCAGGTAGTAGCTATTCCCAAACCTGGGAAAGACCCTGCCCACTGCCACAATTACAGACCAATTGCATTACTTAATAGTGATGTTAAGATCTATGCTAAATTGATAGCATCCCGACTTAGTGTTTATTTACCACTGTTGATTCACCCCGATCAAGTTGGATTTGTACCTGGCAGACAGGCCTCTGACAACACCCGCAGGGTTTTTAACTTGATAGATAGGGCCCCTGACTCCGAGGGATTTTTGTTACTCTCATTGGATGCTGAGAAGGCGTTCGACAGACTAAATTGGCTATATATGCGTACTGTTTTGGTTAAATTTGGCTTCTCGGCCCAGATTCTGGCGTCAATCTTAGCATTATATACCTTACCGTCAGCAAGGGTTTTTGGCAATGGATTCTTGTCGAACGCCTTCCCAATCACTAATGGTACCCGCCAGGGCTGCCCTCTCTCACCTTTGATATATGCTCTAGGTATTGAACCCCTGGCAGCTAAAATCAGAGCAGATGCTGCATTCCCCGGCCTGAGACACGGAGGACTCTCCCATAAGTTGTGCCTCTGCCGACGACGTTCTCCTCTTCGTATCTCAACCCTCCTCTTCTCTCCCGCATCTACATTCCATACTACACGCCTTCAGTGAAGCATCATACTACAAACTGAACACAACTAAAACCGACGCTTTACCTGTCCAATTACCCGATACACTCACGGCTGCTTTACGTTCCCAATACCCATACAACTGGAAACTCAACTCACTTACATACCTCGGGATACATATTCCCCCTACCTCCTCTGATGTGTTCGATTTAAATCCCCCCCCCCTAATACTCACTCTCCAGAACCTGACATCCTCGTGGTTGCTGTATGAGATATCCTGGCTGGGACGTTTATCTGCCTTTAAAATGTCATTATTACCCAAACTTATGTATTTATTTTGCACTATACCTTATTCTTTCCTCAAACCGTATCTCGATAAATGCAGAGCTGTTCTGACAAGATACCTGTGGAAATCGCACCCCCCAAAACTGGCACACGCTAGAATGATACTCCCTCGACACAGAGGAGGCCTCGCATTGCCTGACCTAAGTATGTATCAGGAAGCTTGTGTGCTTGCCCAACTGAAATCTTGGTACATCTCCAATCCCGCACCCCTGTGGGCTCATATTGAGGAGGTCGGGTGCATAGGATACCCCTTAGCAGATTTGCTGTGGACTCCTAAGGTCCTCCGTCCCAATGGTTTGAATATCCTTCCCTCTACGGCTTCTTCTCTACTAATATGGGATAATTTGATGAGTAAGTTCCCTGGCATTATTTACTACCCCCTACATGACCCTTTCACTTAAAGCAGTGAGTAAGTTAATTCCCAACTTACATATCTCTACGTGGACTGCTTGTAATATTCATACCCTTGGAGACTTATTAGATGGAACTATTTTCCTGTCATTCGCCCAATTGCACGATAAATTCTCCCTCCCGAGTACTGAACTGTTTCACTACTTTCAAATCAGACACTGGTTCCAGAGTCTACCCATCGTACAAACTCCCCCCAGCACTCTAGTTCAGTCTATTCGATCCCGCGTGTTATTATCTTCATCAACTAAAGATATCACTTATTGGTACAATACACTCATCTCATTAGTCCCATACCAAAAGTCTAATGCCCAGAGGCGCTGGGAGGGGGACTTGGGTATTCCCATAGCAGAGTCACAATGGGAGAAATTATATAGTTTAACATTTCGCATGTCTCGCTGTTTAAACCATTCAGAAATGCATATTAAATTACTGAATAGATTATACCTGACCCCGGACAGACTGCACACCTTCTGGCCTTCCTGCTCACCACTATGTTGGAGGAATTGCGGAGAAATAGGACATTTGTACCATATTTTCAGGTCATGTCCCCTTCTCCAAACTTTCTGGGCAGAAGTATTTACACTGATAAATAAATTTCTAGGTCTATCTTTAAGCCCGTCCCCAGTTTTGGCTCTCCTACATATATATCCCCTGGAAGTATTAGCCTCCCAGAGGTACGTGTTGGGACACATTTGTATAGCAGCAAGGGCAACCTTGGCCCAAGCCTGGAAACAGGCGGTGGTCCCCCCTGCTTTAAGGGTGTTCCATAAAGTTAATTTCCATTATACCATGGAAACTGAATGTGTGCCTTATTCCTCCTCTGCTTCCTCTCCCATTGTGAAATGGTACCAATGGCATGAATACGTCACGGAGGGGGAAGGTTATGCCCTCATATCACACCCGGGGAAGACATCCCCCTTACAATTCAGCCTGAATGAGAAATCTTCTACTTCTTGAGTGCTCTATCTCTCATGCTTTCCCCTTTGGTTTACATTAGATATTACACTTATAATGTGGTCAACCGCTTCCCACCGGATGCTAGAGACGGAGTAGAGAAACCCTATCGAATTAGCTATGTGCACTGCAAACCGTTAACATGACTAGGATACCTGTATACCTACTTAATGTTATGTTATCTGTTCTATATGTATGTTGCATTTCATTGACGTGTACATCCCTCCCCACCCTGTTCTTTTTTCTGTACCCCCCCCCTTTTTTTTTCTCTTTGCATTCGATATAAAATTCAATAAAAATTATTGATGTAAAAAAAAAAAAAAAAAGAATATGGTTCACGATATGTCCACATGAAAAAGGTTTGTATTTTATTAAAAAACGCCCCGTACATAAGGAGTGAGCACAATGAACACAATAAAAAGGTATGCACAGTCCATTAGATGTTATAGCAGCGTGGATAATGCATCCAAAAACATACAGAAACATTTTTAAGTCCAAGACTTAAATAAAAGAATTTAGTTAAAAGCAATGACAGTTCATACCTAAATGGTATAGTAGAAGGTCCACGCTCTCAGCTGGTCGTGGTCGACCAGCTGAGAGTGTGGACCTTCTACTATACCATTTAGGTATGAACTGTCATTGCTTTTAACTAAATTCTTTTATTTAAGTCTTGGACTTAAAAATGTTTCTGTATGTTTTTGGATGCATTATCCACGCTGCTATAACATCTAATGGACTGTGCTTACCTTTTTATTGTGTTTTGTGCTCACCCGTATGTACGGGGTGTTTTTTAATAAAATACAAACCTTTTTCATGTGGACATATCATGAACCATATTCTTTTTTGATTTTGGGATCTATCCACACATGAGGAAAATTAGTGCCAATCATTAACACGTTTGATCATCGAAAGAAACCCAGATGTGCTTGAATATAATCTTTATTTCCGTGAGTAGGGTACGCCTTACATTCAACTTACAGAGTATGAAAGATACCTTTATGTGTTTCAACCACCCCCTTTTTGTGTGAGTGAGGTACGCTTATTTCCTTGGCAAAGAGGGTTTATCACCTAAATCTGTGATTTCTAAACACAGAGGTGGATAGAAAAAGATACCTTGATAGGCTTTCTTCTTTCGTATGGAAAGTGAGTTGGGGTACGCCTCATCGATGGATGAATATTGCCTTTTCTGTGTTTAATATCTCTGACATTGAGAGAGACTTATTCATTATTTAAACATTATTACACATATATATATATACCATTTTTTCCATGTTAACATCGATCTGAGGAGAAAGAATTGCTTCAGAAAAGGGAAATACGCCCGTCCACACGACAATTTGAAGCTCCATCTTTCCTGCACATTCCAGGGACGTGTTACTAAGTATACCTTTATATATATACTGTTAAGCGCCTGTTATTCTGGTGTCCCACACATTTGTATTTAAACTTGTGCTATTTGAACTTTTTGGTGAGGTTCTGTTGTGGTGAACCGGCCTACGGGCTGCTCTTCTTTGCGCCGTTTGCTAGGGATTCACAACTTTTTAGTTTTAGGTTAAATATTAAGGATTCTTGTTGGCCGAGCGCCCTCTTGATCCGCGAGCACTGCTTGCCCCGGCGGGTGGGCGTCCCCTTCTGCCTTTTTCTACGGGGGTCTCCGCAGGTGTCCCTAAAGGGACTGGCGTTGCCCTGATTGAACCCTCTGAATCTTGTAGGGCATTCTCGCTGTCACTATTAGACGTACCGGTGGTATTAGACCGCAACTCCCTTCTCCATCGCCAACTGTGTCTGCCTCTAGAGTTATAGGCGGTATTCTGGCCTCCTTCCCCTCCCATCAACCATCTATATACCTTATTAAGGTCATAGTCCTCCTTAACTATCTGATGTTTGTTTCGCTTAAACTTGACGAGATCTTTTCTGTAATCTTCACACTGCCTCTGTAATTTCATGAGCCAATCATGATTGGAATCAGCCTGTAGCATGGTCTTATGTTCCACTTCAATCCTGGTGATTTTATCCCTAGTGAGCCTCAACTCCCGGCCTGCCTCCTCCACCACTAGCAGGATCAGGTCGAGGCTACACTTATTAAGTATGCCTACCCATTTCTTACAGAAATCCGGGTTGAACCGGCCTATTGTGGGAACATTTCTCACTCTGAACCCTCTGGGTATCAGTTTCTCCCGGTGGTACTCAGATAGTAATATTCCATGCAGAAGGTAGTCACATTCACGACATTTAAGCTTAAGGAGCTGGTGGTAAATATCCTCTATTCCCCCCGTTCGTTCTGATACTCCCAGTTTCTCCTTAAACCGGAGGCGCTCCACGTCATCGTCAGTAAATCTGAACGATTCACCTAGGACCGACTGCATACCTCTGCATCCCGGAGCGTCGTCATTATGCCCTGGGGTGGATGTGGATTCCATGTGTGGCAGGTGCCGGTTCTCAAGGAAGTGAAGCCTAAGCCGTGGATGTGCAACACAAGTGCAGTGTGGGTGACAGGAAAACTCCACCTGACCAAAGGGTACGTTAACGTTTTAACTTGCTGAGCAGTCAAACTCCATAGGGGGGTGGTGCCTTGTCCCCGGCTGACAGGCAGGCAAAGCCTGACTAAGTCAAAATTAATATGTTGTGGAATGGACCGGCACTCTCCTGGCTTGCTCCTTTACCCCGGTGCCTTCTGAGACAAATGTGCAACTTCCCAAATGAAGACAGCGGCACTCGAGGATGTAAATATATGAAAAAGTGTAATCAAAGCATACAGGTAGCCAACGTTTCGGGGCTCACATGCCCCTTTGTCAAGGTGTGTAACAGTGTGTGTGAATTAGAACATACCTTTTATCCAGGAGAAGCCCGCCAGTGCTCGGTGCGAGACCGGAGACGCGGGGATCCCGCTGTACTTCCGGTCGCTACGCGATGACCTCACTGCTGTTGCGCCCGTCGGTTGCCATAGCAACCTGGACGCCGCTGTTCACTCTAAAGCGCTGTGAGGAAACATGAATAGAACCAGTGGAAAAAAGTGTACTTAATATTACAAGAGAACCGTGCACCCCATGCGTACAGAGTCCCTCCACCTCTATTAGACCATTACTCTTAAAGATCCCAAACTGTCAATATCACTGAATAGTACACGGAGGGCTTAGAGGCAGGGCTGTATCTGGATGCCGGCACCATGCCTGGCTACGGGCACCATGAATTTATTATACCATAAAAAAGTAGATAACAAATCTAGCGCTATTGTTAGGTCTACCCCACTTTCCATATATATATATATATATACACACACACTGCTCAAAAAAATAAAGGGAACACTTAAACAACACATCCTAGATCTGAATGAATGAAATATTCTTATTAAATACTTTGTTCTTTACATAGTTGAATGTGCTGACAACAAAATCACACAAAAATTATCAATGGAAATCAAATGTATTAACCCATGGATTTGGAGTCACACTTAAAATAAAAGTGGAAAAACACACTACAGGCTGATCCAACTTTGATGTAATGTCCTTAAAACAAGTCAAAATGAGGCTCAGTAGTGAGTGTGGCCTCCACGTGCCTGTATGACCTCCCTACAACACCTGGGCATGCTCCTGATGAGGTGGCGGATGGTCTCCTGAGGGATCTCCTCCCAGACCTGGACTAAAGCATCCGCCAACTCCTGGACAGTCTGTGGTTGTCACAATCCTGACTGTAGGTTTCATATTTGGTGACTTACCCCTGCCATCTGTCCTGGATCCTGTGTCTTTTCACTCACGGAGTTAAACAGCTTGTCAGCACTATGAATTTTCCTGAGTTCTCTGCCTGAAAGGTAATAGTTAATTAGCTCCACCTGTGGTGATCTCCTGTGTGAGACTGAATTCAGTAATCTGAACTTTAGGTCTAAAAGCCAGCATCCTGTGTTTTGCAGAAGTTCAGGCTTCAGTGTTCTCTCGGCCTGCTAGGCCTCATTCTACATCACAGCCTAGTCTAGAGTAGTCACATGACTGTGACTGTTCACCTGACCCAGAGTTGTCTAATCCTCTGCCAGCCTGAGACTCTCTGCATCATCTAATCCTGCTCACCAATCACCAAGGACCAGGAAGTATAAGTTGGGAGGCTGAGTTGGAAACTGGGCCAGTTCCTTGTGTCACACACAGCTATGTGTGGGCCTTAAAGCTGAGCTCCCTAAAGTTGTGATCTCCAGAGCTCCCGTATCCCTGTCACCTCCGTGCCTCCGTACCTCCGTGCTTCCAGCATCCCCGTGCCTCAGCATCCCTGTGCCTCTGCACCTCCGTGCCTCCAGCACCTCGTGCCTCCAGCACCTCGTGCTTCCAGCATCTCCGTGACTCAGCACCTCGTGCCTCCAGTACCTCCGTGCCTCTGCACCTCTGTGCCTCAGTACCTCTGTACCTCCGTGCTTCCAGCATCCCCGTGCCTCAGCATCCCCGTGCCTCTGCACCTCCGTGCCTCTGCACCTCCGTGCCTCCAGCACCTCGTGCTTCCAGCATCTCCGTGACTCAGCACCTCCGTGCCTCTGCACCTCCGTACCTCCGTGCTTCCAGCATCTCCGTGACTCAGCACCTCGTGCCTCCAGTACCTCCGTGCCTCAGCACCTCCGTGCTTCCAGCATCTCCGTGCTTCCAGCATCTCCGTGACTCAGCACCTCGTGCCTCCAGTACCTCCGTGCTTTCAGCACCCCGTGCCTCAGCACCTCTGTGCCTCCAGCATCTCTGTGCCTCCAGCATCTCCGTGCCTCTAGCACCTCGTGCCTCCAACACCTCGTGCCTCCAGCACCCCTGTGTCTCAGCACCTCGTGCCTTCAGCACCTCATGCCTCAGCACCTCCGTGCCTCAGCACCTCCGTGCTTCCAGCACCCCAGTGTCTCTACGCACCCCAGTGTCTCTACGCACCCCAGTGTCTCTTCGCACCCCAGTATCTCTTCGCACCCCAGTGTCTCTTCGCACCCCAGTACCTCCAAGCACCTCAGTGCGCCCAAGCACTTCCGTGCCTCCTAGTACCTCAGTGTCTCCAAGCGCCTCCGCGCCTCCTAGCACCTTAGTGTCTCCAAGCATCTCAGTGTCTCCAAGCACCCAGTGCACTTTAGCGCAGTTGTACCTGGTATCTTCACTGATTCATCAGCGCCTTTCCAGTTCTGTCTTTCAGGAGACCTTCAGCGTCCACACGTGCCTCCTGTCTGCCGACCTAATCCTGCATGAGGAGAACCTAGATTCGGCCATCTCTGCTGCGGTTCCTCTTCCCAGTCACCGGAAGAAACCCCAAGTCCACAACACTCCCAAACCAGGTCAGTGGTAGTATTCATATAATCCTCCAGTCGCCCGCACAGACTTCACTAACACCGGGTTCACAAAACCTCAGTCATGACAGTAGGAACTGGCCCCATGGACCCGGCTGAAAGTGTTTGTCTGACGCAGGACCTCCTAAGCAATATTGCAGGACGCTTGGAAGGTCTGGAGTCGACTCAGCATCAATTGGCGCAGTGTCTGCAGCGGAATTCGTTCTCCAGAGATTCTCTGACCTTCTGCACTAAGACTCCTGACCAACTGCAGATTTTCTACCAGATGTTATTACAGTTACAAGAACTTTTGTTAACATAAAACCAATAACAAACTGATTAAAAGACACAACACTACACAGAGCATATAACTGAGGTATTATACCTTATAGTTCACACATAAAGTGTATAAATAAGTGAAAGGGACACTAATATGCAGGAGAACCCATCTCTGTAAGATAGGGTTAATCTCTCACATTAATTCCATATCAGACAGTTTAAATGAAAAGGAAGTCCTGTAAACTGATGTAATTAGCGTTTGTGACCATAAAGGTGTCCAGATTTAAATAGTGTTTCCTTGGAGCAAAATAAACCAGCCGATTAATGTTACTCACTGAGACGTAATGATCTCTTGCTGTACGGGATAAATGGTTAAGAAACCGCTTGTTATCACCCTGTGCATGGGTGAGACATCCGTCAGCGGTATATTCAGATGAAAGCCACACTCTGCCTCTTGAAGAAGCCGCCTGAGGTGCGGAGAAACGCGTTGAGGGTACAGAAGTAAGGGCCACACTTGACCATTAAGTGTCCCACGGAGCACGACATCCATCACTTTCAGCCGTTTGTTACAAGTTACCGGTGAATGATCCAGCCTGTGATTCAATCACTCCACTCTAACTCTCCTTGCATTTGGAACATTGTTACCTCCTGCCCGGCCGGGCGTCGCTCAGCAAGCTGGAGGATCTGTATGGTGATCTAATACAGGCAACTGGTGCTGCACAGAAAGAAGTGGCTTTCATCTGAATATACCGCTGACGGATGTCTCACCCATGCACAGGGTGATAACAAGCGGTTTCTTAACCATTTATCCCGTACAGCAAGAGATCATTACGTCTCAGTGAGTAACATTAATTGGCTGGTTTATTTTGCTCCAAGGAAACACTATTTAAATCTGGACACCTTTATGGTCACAAACGCTAATTACATCAGTTTACAGGACTTCCTTTTCATTTAAACTGTCTGATATGGAATTAATGTGAGAGATTAACCCTATCTTACAGAGACGGGTTCTCCTGCATATTAGTGTCCCTTTCACTTATTTATACACTTTATGTGTGAACTATAAGGTATAATACCTCAGTTATATGCTCTGTGTAGTGTTGTGTCTTTTAATCAGTTTGTTATTGGTTTTATGTTAATAAATTGTGTTTTTATCAACATCACTGGTACCGTGCGCCTACTTGGTGATTTTGTTTTAGTTGTTTCACTTTCAGGAGGCCGGCTACCTCCTTACCAAGTGGCTGCCATTACCAGTGCTATATTTGCACGACCCTGTTCAGCGCCTAAAAACCTTTTTTCTGTTTACAAGAACTTTTGTCTAGTATTCTTTCTGTGATGCCTGATCTCTTCATGAATACTACCAAAGTTGTTGATCCTGTTTTGTCCCATCCAGTTAATAGAGTCTCTTCCTCTGTGCAAGGAAAAGTTGTTCATCAGAGCTATCCACGGCCCAAGCTCTCTGAAGCTGAACGTCAGCGGCGTAGGGAGCTACACCTCTGTCTTTACTGTGGAAATTCCGGTCATTTTGTTAAAGACTGCATTCTTCGCAAGCCAGGGAATGGTGACAAATCTCAGTATCATAGTGCTCATGTCTACAAGTCATCCACAGTAGCCGATCTTGCTACTGCTAACGGGGGTATCAAGAAGGCTACTCTGAAAGAGACTCAAATTTATGACTGGGGTCCGGTGATTAAAAGCCCTTATTCCAAGTTGGGTGTCCAGAGAAGAATATTCAAGCCATTTAGAGTCACAGAGGAGTCAGAGTGTCTAGCCCCAGGAGGGGCGTCTTCAGAGGGTCCAGCCCCAGGAGGGGCGTCTTCAGAGGGTCCAGCCCCAGGAGGGGCGTCTTCAGAGGGTCCAGCCCCAGGAGGGGCGTCTTCAGAGGGTCCAGCCCCAGGAGGGGCGTCTTCAGAGGGTCCAGCCCCAGGAGGGGCGTCTTCAGAGGGTCCAGCCCCAGGAGGGGCGTCTTCAGAGTGTCTAGCCCCAGCAGGGGCGTCTTCAGAGTGTCTAGCCCCAGGAGGGGCGTCTTCAGAGTGTCTAGCCCCAGGAGGGGCGTCTTCAGAGTGTCCAGCCCCAGGAGGGGCGTCTTCAGAGTGTCCAGCCCCAGGAGGGGCGTCTTCAGAGGGTCCAACCCCAGGAGGGGCGTCTTCAGAGCGTCCAGCCCCAGGGAGGGGTTCAGAGGGTCCAGCCCAGCCCCGTGAAGAGGGGGCTCTTGCCTCAGCCCAGCCCCGTGAAGAGGGGGCTCTTGCCTCAGCCCAGCCCCGTGAAGAGGGGGCTCTTGCCTCAGCCCAGCCCCGTGAAGAGGGGGCTCTTGCCTCAGCCCAGCCCCGTGAAGAGGGGGCTCTTGCCTCAGCCCAGCCCCGTGAAGAGGGGGCTCTTGCCTCAGCCCAGCCCCGTGAAGAGGGGGCTCTTGCCTCAGCACAGCCCCGTGAAGAGGGGGCTCTTGCCTCAGCACAGCCCCGTGAAGAGGGGGCTCTTGCCTCAGCCCAGCCCCGTGAGGAGGGGGCTCTTGCCTCAGCCCAGCCCCGTGTAGAGGGGGCTCCTGCCTTAGTTCAGCCCCGTGAAGAAAGGGCTCAGCCCGTCCCGGTTCCAGCTGGTCCAGCAATATTCCAGGCTCCACCTGGTCAGTCCGTCCCGGTTCCAGCCGGTCCAGCAATACTCCAGGCCCAGCCTGGTCAGTCCGTCCCGGTTCCAGCCGGTCCAGCAATACTCCAGGCCCAGACTGGTCAGTCCGTCCCGGTTCCAGCCGGTCCAGCAATACTCCAGGCCCAGACTGGTCAGTCCGTCCCGGTTCCAGCCGGTCCAGCAATACTCCAGGCCCTGCCTGGTCAGTCCGTTCCAGTTCCATCCGGTCCAGCGATACTCCAGGACCAGCCTGGTCAGTCTTCGTTGGCTCCAGCCAATTCAAGTATCCTCGGATCCAATCCAGTACTACTCGTCCAGCCAAAGATTTCTCCATTTCCAGCCTCTAAGTTTTCGTCTGATGGTTTACCACCTATTTACTTTGATGGAGATTTATTGCAATATGCCGCTCTGGTTGAACAATTTCTCTCTCTGATGGAGTCTGATCCTTCAGGTGCAGTAACTCCTTCCAACGTTACTCGATATCTGTTCCTGGCATTCAGAGGAAGAGCTTTGGAGTGGGCCAACATGCTTTTTGAGAGTAATGATCCTGTGTTCCATGACTTACAGACTTTTAGTAATGCTGTGGTTAAAGAATTTGGTCCTAAACCTTTGGAATCTGACTCTGTAAAAAATCATGCTCTAAAGGGAATGCAGAAGGAAGTTTGTGCTGTCCTCCCAGGGATAATCTAAGAATCTCCTTCGGTAAGAATCCGACCATTAAAATTGCTCATGTTGGAGTCTCTCCTAGCCCAGAGAATTTAAAACTCCAGTGCACCTCCTTTTCATCTGCAAATTGTGTATCTAAGGGAGATTCATATCTTCCATTAGACTTGGACTCAGACTCTGAATTTGATCCAGTTCATTATGCTACTCATTTCTTGGGAGGTCCCATGTTTTCTAAGGAAGGTTTTTCTTTACAGGAGATTCCGCTGTCCTTGGTTAAAACCAAATGTTCCCGTAAGAAGAAGAGGCATCAACGAAGGTCCTAAATTCTTTGTATGAATTTCTCAAGTTCCTCTAAGATGCAAGATGGGTGTCCGGAGTCCACCCTTGAAGAGGGGGATACTGTCACAATCCTGACTGTAGGTTTCATATTTGGTGACTTACCCCTGCCATCTGTCCTGGATCCTGTGTCTTTTCACTCACGGAGTTAAACAGCTTGTCAGCACTATGAATTTTCCTGAGTTCTCTGCCTGAAAGGTAATAGTTAATTAGCTCCACCTGTAGTGATCTCCTGTGTGAGACTGAATTCAGTAATCTGAACTTTAGGTCTAAAAGCCAGCATCCTGTGTTTTGCAGAAGTTCAGGCTTCAGTGTTCTCTCGGCCTGCTAGGCCTCATTCTACATCACAGCCTAGTCTAGAGTAGTCACATGACTGTGACTGTTCACCTGACCCAGAGTTGTCCAATCCTCTGCCAGCCTGAGACTCTCTGCATCATCTAATCCTGCTCACCAATCACCAAGGACCAGGAAGTATAAGTTGGAAGACTGAGTTGGAAACTGGGCCAGTTCCTTGTGTCACACACAGCTATGTGTGGGCCTTAAAGCTGAGCTCCCTAAAGTTGTGATCTCCAGAGCTCCCGTATCCCTGTCACCTCCGTGCCTCAGTACCTCCATACCTCCGTGCTTCCAGCATCCCCGTGCCTCAGCATCCCCGTGCCTCTGCACCTCCGTGCCTCCAGCACCTCGTGCCTCAGCACCTCGTGCTTCCAGCATCTCCGTGACTCAGCACCTCGTGCCTCCAGTACCTCCGTGCCTCTGCACCTCTGTGCCTCAGTACCTCCGTACCTCCGTGCTTCCAGCATCCCCGTGCCTCAGCATCCCCGTGCCTCTGCACCTCCGTGCCTCCAGCACCTCGTGCCTCCAGCACCTCGTGCTTCCAGCATCTCCGTGACTCAGCACCTCGTGCCTCTGCACCTCCGTGCCTCAGTACCTCCGTGCTTCCAGCATCTCCGTGACTCAGCACCTCGTGCCTCCAGTACCTCCGTGCCTCAGCACCTCCGTGCTTCCAGCATCTCCGTGCTTCCAGCATCTCCGTGACTCAGCACCTCGTGCCTCCAGTACCTCCGTGCTTTCAGCACCCCGTGCCTCAGCACCTCTGTGCCTCCAGCATCTCTGTGCCTCCAGCATCTCCGTGCCTCCAGCATCTCCGTGCCTCCAACACCTCGTGCCTCCAGCACCCCTGTGTCTCAGCACCTCGTGCCTTCAGCACCTCGTGCCTCAGCACCTCCGTGCCTCAGCACCTCCGTGCTTCCAGCACCCCAGTGTCTCTACGCACCCCAGTGTCTCTACGCACCCCAGTGTCTCTATGCACCCCAGTACCTCCAAGCACCTCAGTGCGCCCAAGCACTTCCGTGCCTCCTAGTACCTCAGTGTCTCCAAGCGCCTCCGCGCCTCCTAGCACCTTAGTGTCTCCAAGCATCTCAGTGTCTCCAAGCACCCAGTGCACTTTAGCGCAGTTGTACCTGGTATCTTCACTGATTCATCAGCGCCTTTCCAGTTCTGTCTTTCAGGAGACCTTCAGCGTCCACACGTGCCTCCTGTCTGCCGACCTAATCCTGCATGAGGAGAACCTAGATTCGGCCATCTCTGCTGCGGTTCCTCTTCCCAGTCACCGGAAGAAACCCCAGGTCCACAACACTCCCAAACCAGGTCAGTGGTAGTATTCATATAATCCTCCAGTCGCCCACACAGACTTCACTAACACCGGGTTCACAAAACCTCAGTCATGACAGTGGTGCAACGTGGCGTTGGTGGATGGAGCGAGACATGATGTCCCAGATGTGCTCAATTGGATTCAGGTCTGGGGAACGGGCGGGCCAGTCCATAGCATCAATGCCTTCGTCTTGCAGGAACTGCTGACACACTCCAGCCACATGAGGTCTAGCATTGTCTTGCATTAGGAGGAACCCAGGGCCAACCGCACCAGAATATGGTCTCACAAGGGGTCTGAGGATCTCATCTCGGTACCTAATGGCAGTCGGGCTACCTCTGGTGAGCACATGGAGGGCTGTGCGGCCCCCCAAAGAAATGCCACCCCACACCATTACTGACCCACTGCCAAACCGGTCATGCTGGAGGATGTTGCAGGCAGCAGAACGTTCTCCTTGGCGTCTCCAGACTCTGTCACATCTGTCACATGTGCTCAGTGAGAACCAGCTTTCATCTGTGAAGAGCACATGGCGCCAGTGGCGAATTTGCCAATCTTGGTGTTCTCTGGCAAATGCCAAACGTCCTGCACGGTGTTGGGATGTAAGCACAAACCCCACCTGTGGACGTCGGGCCCTCATGCCACCCTCATGGAGTCTGTTTCTGATCGTTTGAGTAGACACATGCACATTTGTGGCTTGCTGGAGGTCATTTTGCAGGGCTCTGGCAGTGCTCCTCCTGTTCCTCCTTGCACAAAGGCAGAGGTAGCGGTCCTACTGCTGGGTTGTTGCCCTCCTACGGCCTCCTCCACATCTCCTGATGTACTGGCCTGTCTCCTGGTAGCGCCTCCATGCTCTGGACACTACGCAAACCTTCTTGCCACAGCTTGCATTGATGTGCCATCCTGGATGAGCTGCACTACCTGAGCCACTTTTGTGGGTTGTAGACTCCGTCTCATGCTACCACTAGAGTGAAAGCACCGCCAGCTTTCAAAAGTGACCAAAACATCAGCCAGAAAGCATAGGAGCTTAGAAGTGGTTTGTGGTCACCACCTGCAGAACAACTCCTTTATTGGGGGTGTTTTGCTAATTGCCTATAATTATCACCTGTTGTCTATTCCATTTGCACAACAGCATGTAAAATTGATTGTCAGTCAGTATTGCTTCCTAAGTGGACAGTTTGATTTCACAGAAGTGTGATTGACTTAGAGTTACATTGTGTTGTTTAAGTGTTCCCTTTATTTTTTTGAGCAGTGTGTGTGTGTGTGTGTGTGTGTGTGTGTGTGTGTGTGTGTGTGTGTGTGTGTGTGTGTGTGTGTGTGTATATATATATATTAGTGATGTGCACCGGACATTTTTCTGGTTTTGTGTTTTGGTTTTGGATTCGGTTCCACGGCCGTGTTTTGGATTCGGACGCGTTTTGGCAAAACCTCCCTGAAAATTTTTTGTCGGATTCGGGTGTTTTTTACAAAAAAACCCTCAAAAACAGCTTAAATCATAGAATTTGGGGGTCATTTTGATCCCATAGTATTATTAACCTCAATAACCATAATTTCCACTCATTTCCAGTCTATTCTGAACACCTCACACCTCACAATATTATTTTTAGTCCTAAAATTTGCACCGAGGTCGTTGGATGACTGAGCTAAGCGACCCAAGTGGCCGACACAAACACCTGGCCCATCTAGGAGTGGCACTGCAGTGTCAGACAGGATGGTCGATTTAAAAAACAGTCCCCAAACAGCACATGATGCAAAGAAAAAAGAGGTGCACTGTGGTCGCTGGATGGCTAAGCTAAGCGACACAAGTGGCCGACACAAACACCTGGCCCATCTAGGAGTGGCACTGCAGTGTCAGGCAGGATGGCACTTCAAAAAAATAGTCCCCAAACAGCACATGATGCAAAGAAAAATGAAAGAAAAAAGAGGTGCAAGATGGAATTGTCCTTGGGCCCTCCCACCCGCCCTTATGTTGTATAAACAGGACATGCACACTTTAACAAACCCATCATTTCAGCGACAGGGTCTGCCACACAACTGTGACTGAAATGACTGGTTGGCTTGGGCCCCCACCAAAAAAGAAGCAATCAATCTCTCCTTGCACAAACTGGCTCTACAGAGGCAAGATGTCCACCTCCTCCTCATCGTCCGATTCATCACCCCTTTCACTGTGTACATCCCCCTCCTCACAGATTATTAATTTGTCCCCACTGGAATCCACCATCTCAGGTCCCTGTGTACTTTCTGGAGGCAATTGCTGGTGAATGTCTCCACGGAGGAATTGATAATAATTCATTTTGATGAACATCATCTTCTCCACATTTTCTGGAAGTAACCTCATACGCCGATTGCTGACAAGGTGAGCGGCTGCACTAAACACTCTTTCGTAGTACACACTGGAGGGGGGCAACTTAGGTAAAATAAAGCCAATTTCTGCAAGGGCCTCCAAATTGCCTCTTTTTCCTGCCAGTATACGTACGGACTGTCTGACGTGCCTACTTGGATGCGGTCACTCATATAATCCTCCACCATTCTTTCAATGGTGAGAGAATCATATGCAGTGACAGTAGACGACATGTCAGTAATCGTTGGCAGGTCCTTCAGTCCGGACCAGATGTCAGCACTCGCTCCAGACTGCCCTGCATCACCGCCAGCGGGTGGGCTCGGAATTCTTAGCCTTTTCCTCGCACCCCCAGTTGCGGGAGAATGTGAAGGAGCAGCTGTTGACGGGTCACGTTCCGCTTGACTTGACAATTTTCTCACCAGCAGGTCTTTGAACCTCTGCAGACTTGTTTCTGCCGGAAAGAGAGATACAACGTAGGTTTTAAATCTAGGATAGAGCACGGTGGCCAAAATGTAGTGCTCTGATTTCAACAGATTGACCACCCGTGAATCCTGGTTAAGCGAATTAAGGGCTCCATCCACAAGTCCCACATGCCTAGCGGAATCGCTCTGTTTTAGCTCCTCCTTCAATGTCTCCAGCTTCTTCTGCAAAAGCCTGATGAGGGGAATGACCTGACTCAGGCTGGCAGTGTCTGAACTGACTTCACGTGTGGCAAGTTCAAAGGGTTGCAGAACCTTGCACAACGTTGAAATCATTCTCCACTGCGCTTGAGTCAGGTGCATTCCCCCTCCTTTGCCTATATCGTAGGCAGATGTATAGGCTTGAATGGCCTTTTGCTGCTCCTCCATCCTCTGAAGCATATAGAGGGTTGAATTCCACCTCGTTACCACCTCTTGCTTCAGATGATGACAGGGCAGGTTCAGGACTGTTTGCTGGTGCTCCAGTCTTTGGCACGCAGTGGCTGAATGCCGAAAGTGGCCCGCAATTCTTCGGGCCACCGACAGCGTCTCTTGCACGCCCCTGTCATTTTTTAAATAATTCTGCACCACCAAATTCAATGTATTTGCAAAACATGGGACGTGCTGGAATTTGCCCAGATGTAATGCATGCACAATACTGCTGGCGTTGTCCGATGTCACAAATCCCCAGGAGAGTCCATTTGGGGTAAGCCATTCTGCGATGATGTTCCTCAGTTTCCGTAAGAGGTTGTCAGCTGTGTGCCTCTTCTGGAAAGCGGTGATACAAAGCGTAGCCTGCCTAGGAACGAGTTGGCGTTTGCGAGATGCTGCTACTGGTGCCACCGCTGCTGTTCTTGCTGCGGGAGGCAATACATCTACCCAATGGGCTGTCACAGTCATATAGTCCTGAGTCTGCCCTGCTCCACTTGTCCACATGTCCGTGGTTAAATGGACATTGGGTACAACTGCATTTTTTAGGACACTGGTGACTCTTTTTCTGAGGTCTGTGTACATTTTCGGTATCGCTTGCCTAGAGAAATGGAACCTAGATGGTATTTGGTACCGGGGACACAGTACCTCAATCAAGTCTGTAGTTGCCTGTGAATTAACGGTGGATAACGGAAACACGTTTCTCACCGCCCAGGCTGCCAAGGCCTGAGTTATCCGCTTTGCAGCAGGATGACTGCTGTGATATTTCATCTTCCTCGCAAAGGACTGTTGGACAGTCAATTGCTTACTGGAAGTAGTACAAGTGGTCTTCCGACTTCCCCTCTGGGATGACGATCGACTCCCAGCAGCAACAACAGCAGCGCCAGCAGCAGTAGGCGTTACACTCAAGGATGCATCGGAGGAATCCCAGGCAGGAGAGGACTCGTCAGACTTGACAGTGACATGGCCTGCAGGACTATTGGCTTTCCTGTGTAAGGAGGAAATTGACACTGAGGGAGTTGGTGGTATGGTTTGCAGGAGCTTGGTTACAAGAGGAAGGGATTTAGTGGTCAGTGGACTGCTTCCTCTGTCATCCAAAGTTTTTAAACTTGTCACTGACTTATGATGAATGCGCTGCAGGTGACGTATAAGGGAGGATGTTCCGAGGTGGTTAACGTCCTTACCCCTACTTATTACAGCTTGACAAAGGCAACACACGGCTTGACACCTGTTGTCCGCATTTGTGTTAAAATAATTACACACCGAAGAGGTGATTTTTTTTGTAATTTGACCAGGCATTTCAATGGCCATATTCGTCCCACGGACAACAGGTGTCTCCCCGGTTGCCTGACTTAAACAAACCACCTCACCATCAGAATCCTCCTTGTCAATTTCCTCCTCAGCGCCAGCAACACCCATATCCTCATCCTGTTGTACTTCAACAGTGACATCTTCAATTTGACTATCAGGAACTGGACTGCGGGTGCTCCTTCCAGCACTTGCAGGGGGCGTGCAAATGGTGGAAGGCGCCACCTCTTCCCGTCCAGTGTTGGGAAGGTCAGGCATCGCAGCCGACACAATTGGACTCTCCTTGGGGATTTGTGATTTAGAAGAACGCACAGTTCTTTGCTGTGCTGCTTTTGCCAGCTTAAGTCTTTTCATTTTTCTAGCGAGAGGATGAGTGCTTCCATCCTCATGTGAAGCTGAACCACTAGCCATGAACATAGGCCAGGGCCTCAGCCATTCCTTGCCACTCCGTGTCGTAAATGGCATATTGGCAAGTTTACGCTTCTCCTCAGACGCTTTTAATATAGATTTTTGGGTCATTTTACTGAACTTTTGTGTTTTGGATTTTACATGCTCTCTACTATGACATTGGCCATCGGCCTTGGCAGACGACGTTGATGGCATTTCATCGTCTCGGCCATGACTAGTGGCAGCAGCTTCAGCACGAGGTGGAAGTGGATCTTGATCTTTCCCTATTTTACCCTCCACATTTTTGTTCTCCATTTTTTAATGTGTGGAATTATATGCCAGTATCAATAGCAATGGCCTACTACTATATATACTGCGCACAACTGAAATGCACCACAGGTATGGATGGATAGTATACTTGACGACACAGAGGTAGGTAGAGCAGTGGCCTACTGTACCGTACTGCTATATATTATATACTGGTGGTCAGCAAACTGTGCAAAACTTAAATACACCACAGGTATGGATGGATAGTATACTTGACGACACAGAGGTAGGTAGAGCAGTGGCCTACTGTACCGTACTGCTATATATTATATACTGGTAGTCAGCAAACTGTGCAAAACTTAAATGCACCACAGGTCTGGATGGATAGTATACTTGACGACACAGAGGTAGGTAGAGCAGTGGCCTACTGTACCGTACTGTTATATATTATATACTGGTGGTCAGCAAACTGTGCAAAACTGAAATGCACCACAGGTATGGATGGATAGTATACTTGACGACACAGAGGTAGGTAGAGCAGTGGCCTACTGTACCGTACTGCTATATATTATATACTGGTGGTCAGCAAACTGTGCAAAACTTAAATGCACCACAGGTATGGATGGATAGTATACTTGACGACACAGATGTAGGTAGAGCAGTGGCCTTCTGTACCGTACTCCTATATATTATATACTGGTGGTCAGCAAAATGATGCACTGTACTCCTACTATATACTACAATGCAGCACAGATATGGAGCGTTTTTCACGCAGAGAACGTATAATACTGGTGGTCACTGGTCAGCAAAACTCTGCACTGTACTCCTCCTATATAATACTGCTGGTCCCCAGTCCCCACAATAAAGCAGTGTGAGCACAGATATATGCAGCACACTGAGCACAGATATGGAGCGTTTTTCAGGCAGACAACGTATACTGGTGGTCACTGGTCAGCAAAACTCTGCACTGTACTCCTCCTATATAATACTGCTGGTCCCCAGTCCCCACAATAAAGCAGTGTGAGCACAGATATATGCAGCACACTGAGCACAGATATGGAGCGTTTTTCAGGCAGACAACGTATACTGGTGGTCACTGGTCAGCAAAACTCTGCACTGTACTCCTCCTATATAATACTGCTGGTCCCCAGTCCCCACAATAAAGCAGTGTGAGCACAGATATATGCAGCACACTGAGCACAGATATGGAGCGTTTTTCAGGCAGACAACGTATACTGGTGGTCACTGGTCAGCAAAACTCTGCACTGTACTCCTCCTATATAATACTGCTGGTCCCCAGTCCCCACAATAAAGCAGTGTGAGCACAGATATATGCAGCACACTGAGCACAGATATGGAGCGTTTTTCAGGCAGACAATGTATAATACTGGTGGTCACTGGTCAGCAAAACTCTGCACTGTACTCCTCCTATAATACTGCTGGTCCCCAGAATAAAGATATGCAGCCCCCTGAAACAAAGTGAGAGGACGCCAGCCACGTCCTCTCACTATCATTTCCAATGCACGAGTGAAAAATGGCGGCGACGCGCGGCTCCTTATATAGAATCCGAATCTCGCGAGAATCAGACAGCGGGATGATGACGTTCGGGCGCGCTCGGGTTAACCGAGCCATATGGGAGAATCCGAGTATGCCTCGGACCCGTGTAAAATGGGTGAAGTTCGGGGGGGTTCGGTTTCCGAGGAACCGAACCCGCTCATCTCTAATATATATATATATATAAATATCTATCTGGAATATCATGTATGATACATCCCCTGTACTTTGAGTGGCTGTAAAAAACTTCTTGAGGTATGTGTGACCACATATGTTGGAATTCACTTTATTTATATGTATATGTGTTTACTCCTAAAATAGATATTGGTACGTTGTGTATAGCTTTTAATACATATCAAATTATTTCATTTATTTTGTAACTGCATATTCTTTAAGAGTGCCCCCACAAAGAGAGATTCTTTTTTATTTTTTTATTTTTTATTGAAGCATCAAGAGTCAAATTCACATACAATGTGGCAAGTATTAATAAAGTTTCTCTGACGTCCTAGTGGATGCTGGGAACTCCGAAAGGACCATGGGGAATAACGGGCTCCGAAGGAGGCTGGGCACTCTAGAAAGATTTATGACTACCTGGTGTGCACTGGCTCCTCCCACTATGACCCTCCTCCAAGCCTCAGTTAGATCTTGTGCCCGGCCGAGGTTGGATGCACACTAGGGGCTCTCCTGAGCCTCTAGAAAGAAAGTATAGAATTAGGTTTTTTATTTTTTTATTTTCTGTGAGACCTGCTGGCAACAGGCTCACTGCAGCGAGGGACTAAGGGGAGAAGAAGCGAACTCGCCTGCTTGCAGCCGGATTGGGCTTCTTAGGCTACTGGACACCATTAGCTCCAGAGGGATCGACCGCAGGCCCAGTCCTTGGTGTTCGGTCCCGGAGCCGCGCCGCCGTCCCCCTTACAGAGCCAGAAGCAAGAAGAGGTCCGGAAAATTGGCGGCAGAAGACATCAGTCTTCACCAAGGTAGCGCACAGCACTGCAGCTGTGCGCCATTGCTCCTCATACACACTTCACACTCCGGTCACTGAGGGTGCAGGGCGCTTGGGGGGGGCGCCCTGAGCAGCAATAAAAACACCTTGGCTGGCAAAAATACCACAATATATAGCCCCAGAAGCTATATATGTGGTAAATACCCCTGCCAGAATCCAGAAAAAAGCGGGAGAATAGGCCGCGGAAAAGGGGCGGAGCTATCTCCCTCAGACAGACTGGCGCCATTTTCTCTTCACAGTGCAGCTGGAAGAAAGCTCCCCAGGCTCTCCCCTGTAGTTTTCAGGCTCAAAGGGTTAAAAAGAGAGGGGGGGGCACTAAATTTAGGCGCAATATTGTATATACAAGCAGCTATGGGGGAAAATTCACTCAGTTACAGTGTTAATCCCCACATTATATAGCGCTCTGGTGTGTGCTGGCATACTCTCTCTCTGTCTCCCCAAAGGGCTTTGTGGGGTCCTGTCCTCAGTCAGAGCATTCCTTGCGTGTGTGCGGTGTGTCGGTACGGCTGTGTCGACATGTTTGAGGAGGAGGCTTATATAGTGACGGAGCAGATGCCGATAAATGTGATGTCGCCCCCTGTGGGGCCGACACCAGAGTGGATGGTTAGGTGAAAGGTATTAACCGACAGTGTCAACTCCTTACATAAAAGGGTGGATGACGTAACAGCTGTGGGACAGCCGGCTTCTCAGCCCGCGCCTGCCCAGGCGTCTCAAAGGCCATCAGGGGCTCAAAAACGCCCGCTCATTCAGATGGCAGACACAGATGTCGACACAGAGTCTGACTCCAGTGTCGACAAGGTTGAGACATATACACAATCCACTAGGAACATCCGTGACTTGATCCCGGCAATAAAAAATGTGTTACACATTTCTGACATTAACCTCTAAAAATGGGTTTTTATGTTTGGGGAGAAAAAGCAGGCAGTGTTTTGTTCCCCCATCAGCTGAATGAATGAAGTGTGTGAAAAGCATGGGTTCCCCCTGATAAGAAACTGGTAATTTCTAAAAAGTTACTGATGGCGTACCTTTTCCCGCCAGAGGATAAGTTACGCTGGGAGATATCCCCTAGGGTGGATAAGGCGCTCACACGGTTGTCAAAATAGGTGGCACTGCCGTTTTAGGAACGGCCACTTTGAAGGTACCTGTTGATAAAAAGCAGGAGGCTATCCTGAAGTCTGTATTTACACACTCAGGTACTAGACTGAAACCTGCAGAGCGTGCTGCTGCAGCGTGGTCGGTGACCCTGTCAAACATACTAGTTTGCTAACATGAGAACATATTAAAGACGTCGTCTTATATATGAGGGATGCACAGAGGGATATTTTGCCGGCTGGCATCCAAAATGAATGTAATGTCCATTCTGTCAGGAGGGTATTAGAGACCTGTCACTGGACAGGTGATGCTGACTTTAAAAGGCGCATAGAGATTCTGCCTTATAAGGGTGAGGAATTATTTGGGGATGGTCTCTGGGACCTCGTATCCGCAGCAACAGCTGGGAAGAAATATTTTTACCTCAGTTTTCCTCACAGACTAAGAAAGCGCTGTATTATCAAGTACAGTCCTTTCGGCTTCAGAAAAGCAAGCGGGTCAAAGGCGCTTCCTTTCTGAACAGAGCCAAGGGAAGAGGGAAAAAGCTGCACCAGTCAGCCTGTTCCCAGAATCATAATTCTTCTCTCGCTTCCTCTGAGTCCACAGCATGACGCGGGGGCTCCACAGGTGTAGCCAGGTACGGTGGGGGGCCGTCTCAAAAATTTCAGCGATCAGTGGGCTCGCTCGCAGGTGGATCCCGGTTTCATTCAAGTAGTATTTCAGGGGTACAAGCTGGAATTCGATATATCTTCCCCCCGCCGTTTCCTCAAATATGCCTTGCCGACAACTCCCTCAGGCAGGGAGGCTGTGCTAGAGGCAATTAATAAGCTGTATTCCCATCAGGTAATACTTAAGGTGCCCCTACTTCAACAAGGACGGGGTTACTATTCCACACGGTTTGGGGTACCGAAACCGCATGGTTCGGTGTGACCCTTTTTTATATTTAAAATCCTTGAACACATACATAAAAAATTCAAGTTCAAGATGGAATCGCTCAGGGCGGTTATTGCAAGCCTGGACGAGGGGGATTACATGGTATCCCGGGACATCAAGGATGCTTACCTGCATGTCCCCATTTACTATCCTCGCCAGGAGTACCTCAGATTTGTGGTACAGGATTACCATTACCAAGTCCAGACTCTGCCGTTTGGACTGTACATGGCACCGAGGGTGTTACCAAGGTAATGGCCGGAATCTGGACACAGACCAGAAATAAGTGTTTCTCCCGGAGGAGAAAGCCAAGGAGCTGTCATCTCTAGTCAGAGACCTCCTGAAGCCAAAACAGTTATCGGTGCATCATTGCACGCGAGTCCTGGGAAAAATGATAGCTTCCTACGAAGCAATCCCATTCGGCAGGTTCCATGCAAGAACTTTTCAGGGGGACCTGTTAGACAAGTGGTACGGATCACATCTTCAGATGCATCGGCTGATAACCCTGTCTCCAAGGACCAGGGTATCTCTACTGTAGTGGCTGCAGAGTGCCCATCTTCAAGAGGGCCGCAGGTTCGACATACAGGACTAGGTCCTAGTGACCATGGATGCCAGCCTTTGAGGCTGGGGGGCAGTCACACAGGGAAGAAGCTTCCAGGGACTTTGGTCAAGTCAGGTGACTTCCCTACATAAATATTCTGGAACTGAGGGCCATTTACAATGCCCTGAGTCAGCCAAGGCCTCTGCTTCAAAACCGGCCGGTCCTGATCCAATCAGACAACATCACGGCAGTCGCCCATGTAAACCAACAGGGCGGCACAAGAAGCAGGATGGCGATGGCAGAAGCCACAAGGATTCTCCGATGGGCGGAAAATCATGTGTTAGCACTGTCAGCAGTGTGCATTCCCGGAGTGGACAACTGGGAAGCAGATCTTCTCAGCAGACTTCCACCCGAGAGAGTGGGGACTTCATCCAGAAGTCTTCCAAAGGATTGTACACCATTGGGAAAGGCCACAGGTGGACATGAAGGCGTCCCGCCTCACAAAAAGCTATAAAAGATATAGCGCCATGTCAAGGGACCTTCAGGCGATAGCTGTGGACGCTCTGGTAACACCGTGGGTGTACCAGTCGGTTTATGTGTTCCCCCCTCTGCCTCTCATACCAAAGGTACTGAGAATAATAAGAAGGCGAGGAGTAAGAACGATACTCGTGGTTCCGGATTGGCCAAGAAGAGCCTGGTACCCAGAACTTCAAGAAATTATATCAGAGGACCCATGGCCTCTGCCGCTCAGACAGGACCTGCTGCAGCAGGGGCCCTGTCTGTTCCAAGACTTACCGCGGCTACGTTTTGATGGCATGGCGGTTTAACGCCGGATCCTAAAGGAAAAGGGCATTCCGGAGGAAGTCATTCCTACGATGATTCAAGCTAGGAAAGATGTAACTGCAAAACATTATCACCGCATATGGCGGAAATATGTTGCTTGGTGTGAGGCCACAAAAGGCCCCAACAGAGGAATTTCAACTAGGTCGATTTCTGCATTTCCTACAAGCAGGAGTGTCTATGGGCCTAAAATTAGGCTCCATTAAGATACAGATCTCGGCTCTGTCGATTTTCTTCCAGAAAGAATTAGCTTCAGTACCTGAAGTTCAGACATTGTAAAAGGAGTGCTGCATATTCAGCCCCCGGTTGTGCCTCCAGTGGCACCTTGGGATCTCAACGTGGTGTTGAGTTTCTTAAAATCACATTGGTTTGAACCACTAAAAACCGTGGATCTAAAATATCTCACGCGGAAAGTGGTCATGTTGTTGGCCTTGGTTTCGGCCAGGCGTGTATCAGAATTGGCGGCTTTGTCATATAAAAGTCCTTATCTGATTTTCCATATGGATAGGGCAGAATTGCGGACTCGTCCCCAGTTTCTCCCTAAGGTGGTATCAGTTTTTCACTTGAACCAACCTATTGTGGTGCCTGCGGCTACTAGGGACTTGGAGGATTCCAAGTTACTGGACGTAGTCAGGGCCTTGAAAAATTATGTTTCCAGGACGGCTAGAGTCAAGAAAATTGACTCGCTATTTATCCTGTATGCACCCAACAGGCTGGGTGCTCCTGCTTCTAAGCAGACTATCGCTCGCTGGATCTGTGACACGATTCAGCAGGCGCATTCTGCGGCTGGACTGCCGCATCCTAAATCAGTGAAAGCCCATTCCACAGGGAAGGTGGGCTCATCTTGGGCGGCTGCCCGAGGGGTCTCGGTTTTACAACTTTGCCGAGCTGTTACTTGGTCAGGGGCAAACACGTTTGCAAAATTCTACAAATTTGATACCCTGGCTGAGGAGGACCTTGAGTTCTCTCATTCGGTGCTGCAGAGTCATCCGCACTCTCCCGCCCGTTTGGGAGCTTTGGTATAATCCCCATGGTCCTTTCAGAGTTCCCAGCATCCACTAGGACGTCAGAGAAAATAAGATTTTACTCACCGGTAAATCTATTTCTCGTAGTCCGTAGTGGATGCTGGGCGCCCATCCCAAGTGCGGATTGTCTGCAATACTTGTACATAGTTATTGCTAACTAAAGGGTTATTGTTGAGCCATCTGTTGAGAGGCTCAGTTGTTTTCATACTGTCAAACTGGATATAGTATCACGAGTTGTACGGTGTGATTGGTGTGGCTGGTATAAGTCTTACCCGGGATTCAAAATCCTTCCTTATTATGTCAGCTCGTCCGGGCACAGTGTCCTAACTGAGGCTTGGAGGAGGGTCATAGTGGGAGGAGCCAGTGCACACCAGGTAGTCATAAATCTTTCTAGAGTGCCCAGCCTCCTTCGGAGCCCGCTATTCCCCATGGTCCTTTCGGAGTTCCCAGCATCCACTACGGACTACGAGAAATAGATTTACCGGTGAGTAAAATCTTATTTTTCGAAACTCAGTTTGTACAACATATCATATCATATCATAAGATACAATCCATCATAAGACTGCAAAATGATACAATGTCACAGTAGTAAGGTACAATACATTTATATTATATGCAATTAACAGTCAAGTTTATTATAATCAAAGTTAGTAGTTGCTATGCCACCGATGCCCCGTCAAACCCCCCCCCCATCAACCAAAAAAAAAGATGTACTTGTAGCACTTCGGTTAATTTTCATCCATCAACTGAAGGACTATTTTACAATTGAATTGTAGAGTCACTGACTGCCATTTGCAGCATATAGCAAGTCGAATCCTTTAAGCTATTATGAATTTGTGTTCTCATTGGAAGTGATAGAGTGGCTATATATGACTCCCACATTAGAATGAATCTCTCAGTTTTGACTTCTCTATCTAGAATAACTGTAACCCACTGCATTCTAAATAAATAATGTAACTTAGCATTAAAAACTGATAGTGATGGTGGAAAGTGTTGCAGCCAGGTTTGTAAGATGGGTCTTACACATACTTGCCTACCCGACCCTCTCCATGAGGGAGAAAATGCTCTGTTCCTGGACTTTCCTGGAAATGTAGGATTGCCATCACCTGTGGTGAGCTAGTTAATTGATAAGAAAGGTGTTTCACCACAGGTGATGGCAATCATACATTACCAGGAAAGTCCAGGAACAAAGCATTTTCTCCCTCATGGAGAGGGTCAGGTAGGGAAGTATGGTCTTACAAGCTGTCGTGCCTAAAGCCAACAAGAGACGTTTTCCTCCTTGCATACGAGTGTTGGGAGGAAGCATTCCAAACATAGCCCACTCAGGTGTCATAGGGATGTAATTAACCAAATTGGTTGTAGAATTATTTTTGACCTGAAGCCAAAAACCTCGGATTACAGGGCAGGCCCAGAGACAATGAAATAAATCAGCTGAATTGGTGCCACATTTGTAACAGTTGGAATTTGGTGAGTCTCCTATCAAGAACCTTCTGTTTGGAGATAAATAAGCTCTATGTAATATGTTTAAGAACATAGCTATAGAGGAAGAATAGGGTAATAATGTACATACCTTGGCATGAGAACGAAGTATATTATTCGATGATACATTAGATAGTTGGGAGAGCCACGGAGTTAGATTCTTAGCAGAGTTATCTGGTATAAATACCTGGCGTATGCAGTTATAAGATGTAGAAATAGCTTTCTTTGTCAAGAATTGGTTTTGTAATAAAGTGTCTATTGGATTATTCCAATCTGAAGTTGAAAAAGTTCTTATAACAGAACTAATATAATGTTGGGCCTGTAAAAATGCGATAGGATAAGATGCCAGCAGGGGATATTGGCGGTAATTCATACTTTCCTGGTAATGTGTGATTGCCATCACCTGTGGTGAGCTAGTTAATGGATAAGAAAGGTGTTTCACCACAGGTGATGGCAATCATACATTACCAGGAAAGTTCAGGAACAGAGCATTTTCTCCCTCATGGAGAGGGTCAGGTAGGCAAGTATGGGGTAATTCAGACCTGATCGTAGCAGCAAATTTGTTAGCAGTTGGGCAAAACCATGTGCACTGCAGGGGGGAGATATAACATTTGCAGAGAGAGTTAGATTTGGGTGGGGTGTGTCCAAGCTGAAATCAAAATTGCAGTGTAAAATTAAAGCAGTATTTACCCTGCACAGAAACAAATTAACCCACCCAAAGTTAACTCTCTCTGCAAATGTAATTTCTGCCCCCCCTGCAGTGCACATGGTTTTGCCCAACTGCTAACAAATTTGCTGCTACGATCAGGTCTGAATTACCCTCCTTGCTCCTTAACCTCCTAGAACGTGGAAGGCCTCCTCTCCAACCCATAGACTAACCCCCTCACAACACTCACTCCATGAGTTTGCCAAATAGTAAAGGAATAAGAGGCTTATCCATTTTGAAATTCGGGATTATCAATAAAAGTAAGGCGCAGAGATTTATGTGCATTCAGTCCAAATTTATGTCTCAGTACATGCCAAGTTTTCCTGGTATGCCAAAGTAATGGGTTATCGCATAATTCAAGTGAAATTTCCTGATAGTGTAGATGAAGGAAACTAGTAAGATTAATTTCTCCCAGGAATTCCCTCTCAAGGGACGTGTTAGCATACTGTATAAGTCTCGGCCATGTAACCAGTCTTTGATGTATCTAATATCAGCCGCATAAGAATATAATTGGACATTAGGAAAATGTTTACCTTTCCATATAAAGTTTCTAAAACTGCGATTAATCACTGTGCGTCTTTAGTGGAAATCACAAAAGGGAGGGCTTGTATGGGGAATATTAGTTTTGGAAATGAAATCCTTTTGATAAGTTTAGCCCTGCCAAGATAAGCTAATAATAAATTCTTCCAGACTTCCAATTCTGTTGCTATAGAGCGTATTACTGAAGAAAAATTAAGTTCATAATGAAGAAATGGATTGTTTGAAATTTTTACCTCTAGACAGCGGTGCAAGTGGGCGGGTACGGATGGGTACGGCGTACCCTTAAGAATGTAGCCGTGGTACGGGTACGGGCCAACGGGCTACCGCTCCCTCCCTCCGCTGCTGCTCACCGCCGCCGCTGCGAGGGGAGGAGAGCGCAGCGTTTGCCTCTCCTGCCCCTCAGTGTCTACCTTCAATTCAGCGCCGGCCCAGGTCGGCGCTGAATTGAAGGTAGACACCCGCACTGCCGCCAGAGACTGAGGGACAGGAGAGGCGCACGCTGAGCTCTCCTCCCCTCACACACAGGATAGCAGCAGCAGCGGTGGGCAGCAGGGGAAGGGGGGGCATGTGTACCTGGCACTAAGGGCATATCTGGCACTGGGGGGACATGTGTATCTGGCACTGGGGGCATATCAGGCACTGTGGGGGCATTTCTGCATCTGGCACTGGGGGGAAATGTATATCTGACACAGTGGGGGCATATGTGTATCTGGCACTGTGAGGCAATGTATATCTGGCACTCTGG
The DNA here is from genome assembly GCF_028390025.1 of Pseudophryne corroboree. Classification (NCBI taxonomy): domain Eukaryota; kingdom Metazoa; phylum Chordata; class Amphibia; order Anura; family Myobatrachidae; genus Pseudophryne; species Pseudophryne corroboree. The sequence continues at coordinate 874,167,483 of NC_086447.1, forward strand.
GGGCATTTGTGTATCTGGCACTGTGGGGAAATGTGCATCTGGCACTGTGAGGCAATGTATATCTGGCACTCTGGGGGCATTTGTGTATCTGGCACTATGGGGCAATGCATATCTGGCACTGTGGGGCAATGTATATCTGGCACTGTGGGGCAATGTGTATCTGGTGCTATTGGAGTCATTTGTGTATCTGCCCCTCCCCCATATGTGTATCACGCCCCCATTTTCATTGGCCACGCCCCATGTGGCATTCGGCCACACCCATTCGTTTGGCGCGCGCACACAGTACCTGTAAGACATTTTTGCTACTTGCACCATTGCCCCTAGATAAGTAAATTGTTGGTGAGGCCACATTATAGGGATATCTGACGTAAAGGAAGCACGGGAAGAGGGGTTCCCAAGACCAAGTGCCACCAATTTAGTGTTGACTTCAAAGCCAGATACTGCGCCAAATTCGGCTAAAAGAGTAAATATTCTGTTGAGAGATTCAGAGGGGTCAGATACATATAATAATATATCATCCGCAAAGGCGGTCAGTTTTATTTCTCTACTGCCAATTTTTATACCTTGGAAATAATTGCCGTTTTGTAAAATACAGAGCAATGGGAATAATTCCAAGTTGATCGCAGCGGGTTCACTACGATATGCCGGCGGTCGGGCTCCTGGCGACCAGCATACCGGCGCCGGGAGCCCGACCGCCGGCTTACCGACAGTGTGGCGAGCGCAAATGAGCCCCTTGCGGGCTCGCTGCGCTCACCACGCTACGGGCACGGTGGCGCGCTACGCGCGCCACACTATTTTATTCTCCCTCCAGGGGGGTCGTGGACCCCCACGAGGGAGAATAAGTGTCGGTATGCCGGCTGTCGGGAGCCCGACCGCCGGCATACTGAAGACCTCCCGATCGCAGCAGGACATTTGTTAGCAGTTGGGCAAAACCATGTGCACTGCAGGGGAGGCAGATATAACATGTGCAGAGAGAGTTAGATTTGGGTGGGGTATTTTGTTTCTGTGCAGGGTAAATACTGGCTGCTTTATTTTTGCACTGCAATTTAGATTGCAGATTGAACACACCACACCCAAATCTAACTCTCTCTGCACATGTTATATCTGCCTCCCCTGCAGTGCACATGGTTTTGCCCAACTGCTAAAAAAATTTCCTGCTGCGATCAACTTGGAATTACCCCCAATGGGTCTATAGCTAAATTGAATAAAATGGGGCAAAGGGGGCAGCCCTGCCTGGTTCCCCTGAGCAGTAGCGGATCTTGCCACGGGCAAGCAGGACTTTTGCCCGGGGCGCCGCCGGAGGGCGCCGCACCATGGCAAGATCCGCCACTGCTGTGCCCTCCGCTGCCCGCTGTGTCCCCCGGCTCTGCGGCTGTGGTCCCCTGTGGAGGGAACTAGACGCGTAGCGTCTAGTTTCCCTTCGCGGAGAGGACCTTTGCTGAGCGGTGCGCGATGACGTCATCGCGCACCGCACAGCAAAGGTCCTCTCCGCGAAGGGAACTAGATGCTACGCGTCTAGTTTCCCTTCGTGGAGAGGACCTTTTGCTGTGCGGTGCGCGATGACGTCATCGCGCACCGCTCAGCATTTAAGCGGCGCTTCTACTGTACAGGGGGCGTAACTGGCCACGCCCCCTGTATTAAGCCACGCCCCAATTCCCTGCCCGGGGCGCCGAGGGCCCTCGAACCGGCCCTGCCCCTGAGCATAGTGATAGGACTACTACAATATCCGTTTATCAGTAGAGAGGTGGAAGGGCCAGTGTAAAGGTATTTTATTAAATTTCTTAAAACAGGATCAAATTGTCACACGTGGAGCACTCTAAACAAATGTGGCCACAAAACTGTATCAAACGCTTTTGTCGTGTCTAAATTAAGGAGAATATTTTGAGTGCAGGTTTCTCCATGAAATTTTACCACCACTGCTATTGCCGTACTTATTCCTTTAACTAAGAGTTTGTGACGAACAAACCCTAGCTGGTGATCCGGGAGGAGTTGTGGCAGCAGCAGCTGAAGTCTGTCTGCCATCATTTTAGTCAAGATTTTTATGTCTGTGTTTAGTAACGTGATTGGCCTATAGGAATCTATTTGTTGGGGGTCCCTTTGCGGCTTAGGAATCAGTACTGTATATGCGTTGTTGAGATGTGGAAAAATTGTATTGTTACAGTCGAGTTTCCTTGAATAATTTCACTCAAGAGGGGGCTATATGTCCCTGTAGTATCTCCTATATAATAGCCCAGCTCTGTGCCTGTATGTATAACGCTGGGAGTGGCTAGGAGCTCTCATTGGGTTAGTGGCAGGTCTATCACACCCAGTCCACAGCTGATTGGGCGAGATACGCCCTCCCACACAGGTTACATCCAATGGGAGGCTCTGCCCTTTGCCTGCTGTGTTTTCACAGAGCAGGATTCGCAATGGGACTGATGGAGCTGCAGCTCCAGCCCCACACCCCAAAATAGCCCCACTGCATCTGCAGCATCATACACTCCAACAATTTACACATAAAAAAGATACAAGTTTGATAAGGGGGCGTGGTCACGGGGTACAGCCACATAGCCACGCCCCTTTCCCTAGACTTTCAATGGAAGCTTGGAGAGTCAAAAATCGGTACAGACCGTAAAAAAAAAGGGACTGTACCTGCCAAAAAGGTGCAGCTGGAGGGTATGCCACTGCATCTGCAGCAAGACTCTGCACTGCAGATAGGGGGAAAAAATCCATTTACTGCAGCGTCCTATGTCCTGCTGCCAGTCCGCCTGCCCCCTCCAGCATCAACAATCCCCACTCCCTAGCTGCAGCGCAGGTGGAACAAAAGCTGCTGCGGCCACCGGCATAGATGTCTATGAATGCGGCGCAGCAGAAGGCTTTCATAGCCCTCCCTGCGCCGCATACTCTCTGAGCCCCAACCCCTTCTCTGCATGTGATGTTACAGAAGTGCCTCCCCGCCACAGCCGCGCCCAGATCCCCAGAGGCCCTGACTCCGCAACACAGCACCTGGGCTGCCGGCCTGCTTACACACGTAACGCCCCCCTGTACCAGTGACGCTTACACACGTAACGCCCCCTGTAGAGGCGACACATACATGCATAACGCCCCCTGTAGTAGTGACGCTTACACACGTAATGCCCCCTGTAGCAATGCCGCTTACAAACGTAATGCCCCCTGTACCAGTGCCGCTTACACACGTAACGCCCGCTGTACCATTGATGCTTACACACGTAACGCCCCCCTGTACCAGTGATGCTTACACACGTAACGCCCGCTGTACCAGTGATGCTTACACACGTAACGCCCCCTGTAGCAGTGACGTTTACACATGTAACGACCCCCGGAGCAGTGACGCTTACACACTTAACGCCCCCTGTACCAGTGCCGCTTAGACACGTAACGACCCCTATACCAGTGATGCTTACACACGTAACACCCCCTGTACCAGTATCGCTTACACACGTACTGCCCCCTGTACCAGTGCCGCTTACACACGTAATGCCCCCTGTAGCAATGCCGCTTACACACGTAATGCCCCCTGTACCAGTGCCGCTTACACACGTAATGCCCCCTGTACCAGTGCCGCTTACACACGTAATGCCCCTTGTACCAGTGCCGCTTACACACGTAACGCCCCCTCTACCAGTGCCGCTTACACACGTAACACCCCCTCTACCAGTGCCGCTTACACACGTAATGCCCCCTATACCAGTGACGCTTACACACGTGACGCCTACTGTACCAGTGACGCTTACACACATTATGCCGCAGTCACACATACACACACAACAGACACATATATATATATATATATATATATACAAACACTCACACATACTATACATACATTACACACATACACAGACACTGTATATACACACACACACTCACTCTCTTTCCAGTCACTTATCTAATGAAGTCTGGCTGGCCGAAGCTGTAGCAGCTCATCCTCCTGCTGCAGCATGGCCCCGTCTACCGCTGCCCCTTATTCCCATCTAGTTCCGCCCTCTTTGGCTCCCGCCCGGCCACTGAATGTCACACAGGGGAGCGGGGGGAGAGAGGAGGCTTTGTGCTGCCAGCGCCGAGGGGGAGAGGAGGTTTTGTGCTGCTGGCGCCGCTGCATGTGTGACAGCAGCCGGCAGCAGCGGCAGGGAGAGCAGCAGCAGCTCAGCGATGCAGGGCAAGGGGAACGCCTCTCTTTCCTGGTGCCTCCCTGTACTGGTGCCTCCCTGTACTGCATCCCTTTGCTGAGCGGCTAGCGTCGGGCCTGTGTGCAGTGACACTGACACTGACACTGACACTGCACAGCACTCTCACCTTTTACATTGATTCAGCCAGTCACTCAGTTCTGCCAGCCAGTCACTATTGTTAGCACCAGTGTCCCAATGCGCCGCATTACAGGGAAGTAGACGTACTAAATAAACTACAGCTTCCAGCAGCTCTTAGCGCCGAAGCATTCCGGCCCTTAGGGCTGCTGGGAGCTGTAGTTTACTGAGTGCATCTTCTTCCCTGTAATGCGGTGCGTTGGGACACCGGCGCTAACAAAAGTGACTGGCTGCTGTGCGAGTCTCCGGGAGAGCCACTGCCAAAGGGAGGACAGCAGCTTAGCTGCTGACAGGAGGAGAAGCAGGATAAACATTACCCGCCCCTCCCTCACTCACAGTATCTCTGGGCCCCATCCGCGGCACTCCCACACACCCCCTTCAGCACCCGCGGTAGCTCCGGACCCCCTTCCCTACCCGCAGCAACCCCGCACCTGCCCCTCCCCCCGCACCACCACATTCGCCCCTTTCCCACCCCGGGCACCCCTGCAACTGCTCCTCCCCCACCCGCGGTGGCTCCGGACCCCCACCTGCGGCACCACGGCACCAGCCCCTCCCCCACCTGCAGCACCACCGCAACCACCCCTCGCCCTCCCACAGCACCCCCGGATCCCATCCGCGTCTTCCCCGCACTCGCCACTCCCCCAACCACAGCACCTACTAGGTGATTCATCAGGCCCTGCGTGCGCTGTTCACCCCATTGCAGCGGGCTTCGACCCCTTAACCATTGCAGGCCTTTTGTCCGTGCAATATTTAACCACTCACACAATTATGATTGGAGGTAATACTCCATATAATAAAAATATTGCACGCCACAAGGGTGTGCAAGGGTTAAGGGGGCGTAGCCCCTTACGACGGTGTGAAGAGCGCCCGTAGGGCGCGATGAATCACCTAGTTTTATAATATTCATTAGGTAACCCGTCAGAACTTGTGTAACTTCAGATTCGAAATTTCGTGTGTCAGTTCATCTAGTGTTATTTCCGGTTGGAAAATTTAGTTTTGAGAACGGGACAACTTGGGGAGGTTTGCTTCAGACAGTGGGGGTAATTCTGAGTTGATCACAGCAGGAACTTTGGGGGTAATTCCAAGTTGATCGCAGCAGGAATTTTTTTAGCAGTTGGGCAAAACCATGTGCACTGCAGGGGAGGCAGATATAACATGTGCAGAGAGAGTTAGATTTGGGTGGGTTATTTTGTTTCTGTGCAGGGTAAATACTGGCTGCTTTATTTTTACACTGCAATTTAGATTGCAGATTGAACACACCCCACCCAAATCTAACTCTCTCTGCACATGTTATATCTGCCTCCCCTGCAGTGCACATGGTTTTGCCCAATTGCTAACATGCTTGAAGCTGCGATCAACTCAGAATTACCCCCTTTGTTAGCAGTTGGGCAAAACCATGTGCATTGCAGGTGTGGCAGATATAACATGTGCAGAGAGAGTTAGATTTGGGTGGGTTATTTTGTTTCTGTGCAGGGTAAATACTGGCTGCTTTATTTTTACACTGCAATTTAGATTGCAGATTGAACACACCCCACCCAAATCTAACTCTCTCTGCACATGTTATATCTGCCTCCCCTGCAGTGCACATGGGCCCTCATTCCAAGTTGTTCGCTCGCTAGCTTCTTTTAGCAGCATTGCACATGCTAGGCTGCCGCCCTCTGGGAGTATATCTTAGTTTAGCAGAATAGCTAACGAAAGATTAGCAGAACTGCTACTAAATAATTCTTAGCAGTTTCTGAGTAGCTCCAGACCTGCTCCTAGATTGCGATCAGCTCGGTCCGTTTAGTTCCTGGTTTGACGTCACAAACACGCCCTGCGTTCGGCCAGCCACTCCCGCGTTTCTCCAGACACTCCCGCGTTTTTCCCTACACGCCTGCGTTTTTTAGCAAACTCCCGGAAAACGCTCAGTTACCACCCAGAAACGCCCCTTTCCTGTCAATCATTCACCGATCAGCAGTGCGACTGAAAAGCGCCGCAGGATCCACAGCAAAACTGCTAAGTTTTTAGTTAAATAACTAAGCGCATGTGCCCTGCGTGCCTTGCGCATGCGCATTTTGCAGCAAATCGCAGCATAGCGAAAATCGGCAACGAGCGAACAACTCGGAATGACCCCCATGGTTTTACCCAACTGCTAACAAAGTTCCTGCTGCGATCAACTCAGAATTACCCCCATTATACAGTCATGTAATGCCTGATCAAATGGGTTTCGAAGTGTTGGAGAATACGTGAGGTTACTGTATCAATTGATGATGAATTTGTATTTTTAATGGCAGTAATCAATCTCCTTGGGGCATTTGATTTTGACATGGTAACTAATAAGCGGCCTGTTTTATTACCCCAGCGAAAGCAGCAGATAAAACAATTTCTACAAGGAATGTCTTCCCGTTTGGACACTTTGCAACAGTCCTTTTCTACTCCTGTTTCTCCAGTGTCAACTCCAGTTTATGTTCCAGTTTCCAGTTCTCCAGTTGCTCCTGCTTCAATGTCTCGCATTCACCTACCTATGGGGGGTAATTCCAAGTTGATCGCAGCAGAACATTTTTTAGCAGTTGGGCAAAACCATGTGCACTGCAGGGGGGGCAGATATCACATTTGCAGAGAGAGTTAGATTTGGCTGGGTTATTTTGTTTCTGTGCAGGGTAAATACTGGCTGCTTTATTTTTACACTGCAAATTAGATTGCAGATTGAACTCACCACACCCAAATCTAAGGGGCCCTACACACTCGGCGATGCGCCGCCGAGGTGCCCGACGGCCGATACGGCCGACGAGCAACCCGGCGGCGGGGGGGCAGTGACGGGGGGAGTGAAGTTTCTTCACTCCCCCCGTCACCCGGCTGCATTGAAGTGCAGGCAAATATGGACGAGATCGTCCATATTGGCCTGCATGCACAGCCGACGGGAGATCAGCGATGAACGAGCGCGGGGCCGCGCATCGTTCATCGCTGGAGTCTCCACACTGAAAGATATGAACGAGTTCTCGTTCATTTATGAACGAGATCGTTCATATCTTTCAGAATATCGGCATGTGTGTAGGGCCTATATCTCTCTCTGCACATGTTATATCTGCCTCCCCTGCAGTGCACATGGTTTTGCCCAACTGCTAACAAAATTCCTGCTGCGATCAACTCAGAATTACCCCCTATGCCAAGTAAATTTGACGGTAATCCTAAAATGTGTCGTGGATTCCTGAATCAATGTGAAGTCCACTTTCAATTGCTGCCACAGAACTTTCCAACACACCGGGCGAAGGTTGCATATATTGTTTCTTTGTTGTCTGGCCCTGCCCTGAATTGGGTCTCCCCGCTATGGGAGCGAGCAGACATGTTGCTGAATAACTACACAGAGTTTGTTGCTGCATTTCGACGCATCTTTGATGAACCTGGGCGTACAACCTCCGCTTCTTCAGACCTCCTTCAGATCTGCCAGGGAACGCGTACTGTCGGTCAGTATGTCATCCAGTTCCAGACATTGGCATCAGAGGTGAAGTGGAACAACCAAGCGCTGGTTGCCGCCTTCTGGCATGGTCTTTCTGATCGCATAAAGGGTGAGTTACTCGAGATCTCCCAGAGCAACCCGAGGCTTTGATTTCCTTGTGTGTCAAGTTGGACTTCCGTTTACGCGAGCAGGCCAGTGAACGCTCCCGAGGTGATCTTCGCAAGCATCGAGTTATGCCTCTTGTACAGTCTTTACCCACTATTGCTGATGAACCCATGCAGGTAAATAAGTTTAGTTTAACACATGAGGACCGGTCAAGACGGCTAAGGGAAAGGCTGTGTCTATATTGTGCTGCTGCTGGTCATCTGATTGGATCCTGTCCTGCTCGTTCGGGAAACACCAGGTCCTAACTTGTAAAGGAGGAGTCAAGTTAGGGGCCTTAGACAAAGCTCCTTCATCTCAAGATCTGATATTGCCTGTTACTTTAGAAACTCAGAATGATCTCCAGTCTCTGCTTTAGTGGATTGTGGAGCTGCTGGGAACTTTATCACGCAAGCTACAGTGGACAGATTCCGTCTTCCAGTCCTAAAGCTGTCTCATCCAGTTTATCTTACTGCCGTGGATGGAAGTCGTATTGCTGAAAGTTCCATCACTCAGCAAACCAAGCCTGTAGTGTTGGGGGTAGGATTTCTTCATTCCGAGCTCATTGAATTCCTGGTCATACCAAAAGCTACATATGAAATCGTGCTGGGTATGCCTTGGCTCCAATTGCACAACCCACAATTTGACTGGACTACATTACAATTAACAGCATGGAGTTCTTCTTGTTTTCATTCATGTTTAGCGTCAGTACAGCCAATGAGATCTTCAAGTGTAAAACTTCAGTCTGGTCTTCCAGAGGCCTACCAGGAATTTGCTGACGTGTTCAGTGAAAAAAACGCTGATATCCTGCCTCCTCATCGAGAGTGGGATTGCCCTATTGATTTGGTTCCAGGCAGCAAGCCACCTAGAGGGCGCACTTACCCTCTCTCAGTCCCTGAAACTCAAGCAATGAGTGAATACATAAGGGAGAATCTACAGAAGGGGTTTATCTGCCCGTCTTCCTCTCCAGCCGGTGCAGGATTCTTCTTCGATTATCGGGGTATAAATGACATCACGATTAAAAACAGCTACCCGTTGCCCCTTATTACAGAATTGTTTGACAGAGTTAGAGGTGCTTGCATCTTCACTAAATTAGATCTCCGTGGGGCTTATAATCTCATCAGAATCCGAAGTGGTGATGAGTGGAAAACTGCCTTCAATACTCGTGATGGCCACTACGAATATCTAGTGATGCCCTTCGGTTTGAGTAATGCCCCGGCTGTGTTCCAGAACTTTGTTAACAAAGTGTTTAGAGATCTCCTGTATAAGTGTGTGGTAGTTTACCTCGATGACATCCTGATATTTTCTCGTGACCTGGTTTCTCACCATCAGCAGGTGAAAGAAGTTCTTCGACAGAATCATCTGTACGGTAAATTGTCTAAGTGCACGTTTGAAGCATCTTCAATATCTTTCCTAGGATATATTATTTCAGGAACTGACCTTCAAATGGATCCGGTTAAATTAGAAGCTATAGAGAACTGGTCTCTCCCAAAAACTCTCAAGTCAGTTCAGCATTTCATTGGTTTTGCCAATTACTACAGAAAGTTTTAGAGGTTTCTCTACATTAATAGCTTCAATTACCTGCCTTACTTGGAAGGGGGGAAACCCTTCTCAGTGGTCCGAAGAAGCACTGTCTGCCTTTCATAAAATTAAACAGGCTTTTATTTCAGCTCCTGTGTTACAACAGCCAGATGTCAACAAGGCCTTCGTTTTGTCCCAGGTGGGCACTGATGGTAAGACTCACCCTTGTGGGTTGTTCTCTCGTAGATTCTTGCCCGCTGAAATGAACTAAGCCGTTGGAGACCAGGAGTTGTTAGCAATCAAATTGGCTCTTGAAGAATGGAGGTTTTTGTTGGAGGGTGCGAGATTCCCTATTACCATCTACACGGACCACAAGAATCTTCTTTACTTGAAAGCAGCACAGTGTTTGAATCCTCGGCAAGCAAGGTGGGCCTTATTTTTCTCTCGATTTGCCTTTAAGTTAATGTTTAGAGTGACCTGGCTCACAAAATGTTAAGGCAGATGCATTATCTCGCTCTATGAGCTCAAGTGAGGAATCAATAGAACAAACTTCCCGACCATGGGGTATATCTACTAATATTCGTGTTTGAGTCAGTTTGTGTACAGTTTAAACTCATTTTTTATCGGGTGCATTTTACTGCAACTTTTTGAATCCTGATACGGTAGTTTACTAAGCTGCCGAGTTAGCAACATTCGTATTTTCCGATGTCGATGTGATTCGTAATGTCAGGCAGTGTTTTACGGGAGTGATTAGTAAAACACTGCCTGACAAAACACAAGGAATCCCGGCCGGATCTGTGAGATCCGTGCAGGGCTTCATTGTGTGCATTGTGAGCAGTGCAGAATGGGTTAAAAACTGGAAAAAAAATTGCGTGGGGTCTCCCCTCCTTAGCATAACCAACCTTGGGCTCTTTGAGCTGGTCCTGGTTGTAAAAATACAAGGAAAAAATGACTGGGGTTGCCCTATATTTAAACAACCATGCAAAAATTAACCAGGCGCTAATATACCACAACCCAACTAAAATGGTTGTGTTAATACAATGTTTAATATCAATATTTAAACCAATACAATATATGTTCAAGCTGCAAGAAAAAATTGACTTGGGGTAAATCAAGTCAAACAGAGAGAAACCGGCACTTTAAAGTCCCTGGTAACTTGGAAACAACAGACACATAGATTCCTGCGCTAATTAACTCTACAGAATGATATGGCTCAGAGTTTGCTTGACTCAATAAAAACAAAACAAAAAGGATAATTAAATATACTTTATATGATTCTTTTTTATTTTTATCACACATACATACATGTATGTTTAAAAATTAATTTAAGAATAAATTGATTAGACCGGTCTAAATAAAACATAAATCAAAAAAGCAAAAATCAGAACATAGTAATAAGCTAATAATAAGCTAAAGGAGGTGGATCATAAGTAAACTCCTGTGCACAGAAAAATCAATAAAAATACTAAAAATAAGTCCTTTGTATAGGATCGTGCAAATAGTTTGACCAGCTATAAATTGCAACAGTGTCTCGTTATGTTTTGTAGTGTTAGACACTCTTCATCAAATTGCCACTCAGCCAAAAAGTGCAACAGGTAAGTGTGACAAACGCTCCACAACGGAACTTTACATATGGTTCGCACCTGAAGCTGACATGCGGAACAGGAAAATAATGTGAGACGGTCTCGGGCTGCGGGAAGGCGCTTCGCTGGCGCCTGGTATGTTATTGTTAATTACCCCGACTTCCAGGCTCTGTGAGTCCGCGTCTTCGGGTGCCGTATGCAGACACCTGCGTCCCGTTAATAGGCACACCTTCACCGTTGATTCTCCTGATAATGCCTCTGGAGCCCGGCTTCCAGGCTCTGTGAGTCTCCGGGTGCCGTATGCAGACACCTGCGTTTTAGTGTTACTCACACGTTCACCATCAATTCTCCAGATAATGTCACTGGAAAAGATATGCTGTAAAAGTGCAATATAGCTGGTGCACAAAGGTCCAAATAGGCTGCTCCTCTGACGCGTTTCGCTCCTCTTATGGGGGCTTCCTCAGCTTCAGGTGCGAACCATATGTAAAGTTCCGTTGTGGAGCGTTTGTCACACTTACCTGTTGCACTTTTTGGCTGAGTGGCAATTTGATGAAGAGTGTCTAACACTACAAAACATAACGAGACACTGTTGCAATTTATAGCTGGTCAAACTATTTGCACGATCCTATACAAAGGACTTATTTTTAGTATTTTTATTGATTTTTCTGTGCACAGGAGTTTACTTATGATCCACCTCCTTTAGCTTATTATTAGCTTATTACTATGTTCTGATTTTTGCTTTTTTGATTTATGTTTTATTTAGACCGGTCTAATCAATTTATTCTTAAATTAATTTTTAAACATACATGTATGTATGTGTGATAAAAATAAAAAAGAATCATATAAAGTATATTTAATTATCCTTTTTGTTTTGTTTTTATTGAGTCAAGCAAACTCTGAGCCATATCATTCTGTAGAGTTAATTAGCGCAGGAATCTATGTGCCTATATTTAAACAACCAGCACTGGGCTCTGCGCCTGGTGCCAAAAATACGGGGGACAAAAGACGTAGTTTTACCACCAGCACCGGGCTCCACTAGTCAGAGAGAGAATGCCACAGCCGGGGGACACTTTTATATTGGTCCCTGCGGCCCTGGCATTAAATCCCCAACTAGTCACCCCTGGCCGGGGTACCCTGAAGGAGTGGGGACCCCTTAAATCAAGGGGTCCCCCCCTCCAGCCACCCAAGGACCAGGGGTGAAGCCCGAGGCTGTCGTCCCCCCCCCATCCGTGGGCGATGGATGGGAGGCTGATAGCCTTTTGTGTAAAAATAGAATATTGTTTTTTTTTTGTAGCAGAACTACAAGTCCCAGCAAGCCTCCCCCGCAAGCTGGTACTTGGAGAACCACAAGTACCAGCATGCGGGTGGAAAATTGGCCCGCTGGTACCTGTAGTTCTACTACAAAAAAATACCCAAATAAAAACATTACACAGACACTGTGAAAGTAAAATTTTATTAAACATACATGCACACTTACATACATACTTACCTATGTTGACACAAAGCACTCGGTCCTCTTGTCCAGTAGAATCCCAGGGTACCTGTAAAGAAAATTATACTTACAAAGAATCCAGGGTAGATCGGTCCTCTTCTTATAAGTTATAATCCAGGGACTTGGTAAAATAAAAAAACAAAAACCCCGATCCACGAACTGAAAGGGGTCCCATGTTTACACATGGAACCCCTTTCCCCGTCTGGCGGGACCCCCCGTGACTCCTGTCAAAGAGGGTCCCTTCAGCCAATCAGGGAGCGCCACGTCATGGCACTCTCCTGATTGGCTGTGCGCTCCTGCACTGTCAGTCAGGCGGAGTACAGTGGATACAATGTAGCGTAGCACCGTTACATTATATCCAATGGTGGTAACTTTGTGGTCTGCGGTAGACCGCGAGGTTAAGTGGGGCCAACCACAAGAGTGACCCCACTTAACCTCGCGGTCGACCACAAAGTTCCCACCATTGGATATAATGTAGCGGTTCAGAAGTTAACACCCAAATACGAAGGAATAGTAAATTCCCCTGTTGTATGAACAAACAGCTGCGTTTGACCGATGGTCTATTCATTCGTATTTCTGAACTTAGCCATCAAAACCATTACAAATAGCCCCAATACTGCCGAGATTTGTGCTTAGTAAATTCCCGTGTTGCCACTTTGAAAAAAAACCCAAAAAATCTGACAAACTCGAAATTTTAGTAAATATACCCCTAGTACTCAATCCTGTGGTGTTTGCAGCTACAAGTGTCTCAAGTTCCACCTCCGGGCAAGATGTTTGTCGCTCCTGATCTTCGACCAAATCTTTTGTCCTGGGCTCATACGTCCAAATTTACCGGTCACCCCGGAGTCTTAAAGACTTTTAAGTTCTTATCCCAGACCTACTGGTGGCCTCACATGAAAACAGATATTCAAGAATTTATAGCATCCTGTCCTAAGTGTGCTCAACACAAAGTTCCTCGTCATGCTCCTGCAGGCCAATTGCTACCAAATTCCATTCCAAGTCGTCCTTGGTCTCATCTGTCAATGGACTTTATTTCGGATCTCCCTCCCTCCAAGGGGTATGATACCATCTGGGTAGTAGTCGACAGATTTTCAAAAATAGCTCACTTCGTTCCACTCATGGTGTTGCCTTCTGCTCCAAAATTGGCACAGTTATTTCTTCGTGAAATCTTTAGATTGCATGGACTTCCAACAGAAATAATATCTGACCGAGGAGTACAGTTTGTGGCACAGTTTTGGAGGGTTCTGTGTTCTGCGTTGCAAGTTAAACTTAAATTCTCCATGGCCTATCATCCTCAAACAAATGGTCAGACGGAGAGGGTGAATCAAGAGCTTGAGACCTATTTAAGACTTTATATTTCTTCCTCACAAGACGACTGGGTGGATTTGTTACCTTGGGCGGAGTTTGCCCATAATTTCCGTTATCATACTTCTACAGACACTACTCCTTTTTTCGCAGTCTAAGGTCAACATCCTAGAGTGCTGGATTTTCAAGATTTGCCCGTTGTGGATGTGCCTGCGGCTTCCTCAGTTCTTCAACAGTTTGCTCAAATTTGGAGGAAGATTCATTTATCTCTTAAGAAAGTTTCCCATCGGTACAAAGTCTTTGCTGACAGGAAAAGACGAGCAATTCCTAGCTTAAAACCGGACAACACATGTTTAACTAGACTGTCTACCATTATTCATTCCAGGCATATACTTAACATGTTTTGCAACTTTAACTGGAATAACTCTCCCACTATTCACTCATAGGACTCATCCCTTCTCTGCAAATTTCCTCATCTAACACTACCTTTTACACGGCTTTTCCCTTTCTTTCTTTTCATTTCTTTTCTATCTCTCTCTTCCTTTCTATATTAACCTCAGCTGTTTTGTTATGACGTTTGTTTTTTCATGTTTATTATGCTATTGAAAAGCAGACAATTTTGCTTTCCTTTTTTTTTTATGCCTTAGGAGCTTTACATGTATCTCATTGATATACATACTGTGGGGGAAATTTACTAAGCTCCCGATTTTGACCGAGATGCCGTTTTTTCATCAAAGTGTCATCTCGGTAATTTACTAAACACTAATCACGGCAGAGATGAGGGCATTCGTAATTTTTTGCAAGTCCAAGTAAAAAATTACGAATGAATACACCATCGGTCAAAACACGGCTGTTTAAGTATGAATCTCGGTCATTTACTAAGAAGTGCAAAGCAAAAAAAAAACAAACACTGCCGTGAAAAATTACAACTCGTAAAAAAGTGCTAAAAAAAACCAGACCTTTTTTTTTTATTCGTGATTGGATAGGCATGCACGGATCCATGAGATCCGTGCATGTATATCAGTGGGAAGGGGTGGGAAAGTGCTTATTTTTTCAAAAAAAATTGCGTGGGGTCCCCCCTCCTAAGCATAACCAGCCTCGGGCTCTTTGAGCCGATCCTGGTTGCAGAAATATGGGGAAAAAAATGACAGGGGTTCCCCCATATTTAAGCAACCAGCATCGGGCTCTGCGCCTGGTCCTGGTCCCAAAAATACGGGGGACAAAAAGAGTAGGGGTCCCCCGTATTTTTAAAACCAGCACCGGGCTCCACTAGCTGGACAGATAATGCCACAGCCGGGGGTCACTTTTATATAGTGCCCTGCGGCCGTGGCATCAAAAATCCAACTAGTCACTCCTGGCCGGGGTACCCTGGGGGAGTGGGGACCCCTTCAATCAAGGGGTCCCCCCCCCCCAGCCACCCAAGGGCCAGGGGTGAAGCCCGAGGCTGTCCCCCCCATCCAATGGGCTGCGGATGGGGAGGCTGATAGCCTTTGTTGTAAAAGAAAAGATATTGTTTTTAGTAGCAGTACTACAAGGCCCAGCAAGCCTCCCCCGCATGCTGGTACTTGGAGAACCACAAGTACCAGCATGCGACGGAAAAACGGGCCCGCTGGTACCTGTAGTACTACTACTAAAAAAATACCCAAAAAAAGACAAGACACACACACCGTGAAAGTATAATTTTATTACATACATACACACATACATACATACTTACCTTAAGTTCCCACGCAGGTCGGTCCTCTTCTCCAGTAGAATCCAAGGGGTACCTGTTGAAGAAATTATACTCACGAGATCCAGGGGTCCAGGCTCCTCTGGAAATCCAGGGGTAATCCACGTACTTGGAAAAAAAAAAAAAACGGTGTCCCGACCACGAACTGAAAGGGGACCCATGTTTGCACATGGGTCACCTTTCCACGAATGCCAGAAACCCACTTTGACTTCTGTCTAAGTGGGTTTCTTCAGCCAATCAGGGAGCGCCACGTTGTAGCACTCTCCTGATCAGCTGTGTGCTCCTGTCCTCACTGACAGGCAGCACACGGCAGTGTTACAATGTAGCGCCTATGCGCTACATTGTAACCAATGATGGGAACTTTCTGCCCTGCGGTTGACCTAAAGTGACGTCACCGCTGAGCAGAAAGTTCCCATCATTGGTTACAATGTAGCGCATAGGCGCTACATTGTAACACTGCCGTGTGCTGCCTGTCAGTGAGGACAGGACCACACAGCTGATCAGGAGAGTGCTACAACGTGGCGCTCCCTGATTGGCTGAAGAAACCCACTTAGACAGAAGTCAGAGTGGGTTTCTGGCATTCGTGGAAAGGTGACCCATGTGCAAACATGGGTCCCCTTTCAGTTCGTGGTCGGGACACCGTTTTTTTTTTTTTTTCAAGTACGTGGATTACCCCTGGATTTCCCGAGGAGCCTGGACCCCTGGATCTCGTGAGTATAATTTCTTCAACAGGTACCCCTTGGATTCTACTGGAGAAGAGGACCGACCTGCGTGGGAACTTAAGGTAAGTATGTATGTAGTTGTGTATGTATGTAATAAAATTATACTTTCACGGTGTGTGTGTCTTGTCTTTTTTTGGGTATTTTTTTAGTAGTAGTACTACAGGTACCAGCGGGCCCGTTTTTCCGCCGCATGCTGGTACTTGTGGTTCTCCAAGTACCAGCATGCGGGGGAGGCTTGCTGGGACTTGTAGTACTGCTACTAAAAACAATATCTTTTCTTTTACAACAAAGGCTATCAGCCTCCCCATCCGCAGCCCATTGGATGGGGGGGACAGCCTCGGGCTTCACCCCTGGCCCTTGGGTGGCTGGGGGGGGGGGACCCCTTGATTGAAGGGGTCCCCACTCCCCCAGGGTACCCCGGCCAGGGGTGACTAGTTGGATTTTTGATGCCACGGCCGCAGGGCACTATATAAAAGTGACCCCCGGCTGTGGCATTATCTGTCCAGCTAGTGGAGCCCGGTGCTGGTTTTAAAAATACGGGGGACCCCTACTCTTTTTGTCCCCCGTATTTTTGGGACCAGGACCAGGCGCAGAGCCCGATGCTGGTTGCTTAAATATGGGGGAACCCCTGTCATTTTCCCCCCCATATTTTTGCAACCAGGATCGGCTCAAAGAGCCCGAGGCTGGTTATGCTTAGGAGGGGGGACCCCACGCATTTTTTTTTATTATTTTACAGTGTTTAATTAAAAAAATAAAAAAAAATAAACCCCAGCACGGATCACACAGATCCGGCCGAGATTGATTGTAAAAAAAGTCGGCAGTGTTTTGCTAATCACTGCCGTAAAAATAGAAAAAAAACCACGAATGACATCGACATCGGAACAAAAGAAAAACCCGAATACGACAGCTTAGTAAATTAGTCGTAATCAATTCAAAAAGTTGCAGTTTTACACTTTCGATGTCATTCGTGATTGAACTTTGACCTGAAACGGGAAAATACGAATCTTAGTAAATTTACCCCTATGTGTTGATTTTGTCTCCTATTTTGGGAAATGTATTGTACTATTGTTTTTGTCTGCTGCCTTAATAAAAACAGTTTACATAAAAAAAAACCAGACAACAAAGTCTGGCTTTCTACCCGGAACCTCCGTCTTAGAGTTCCTTCAATGAAATTTGCTCCACGGTTTATTGGGCCATTTCCAGTAGAGTGTGTTATCAATCCAGTGGCTTATAAGTTAAAACTGCCTTCTTATTTGAAAGTTCCAAACTCATTTCATATTTCTCTCTTTAGACCATTAATTCTCAATCGTTTCCAGAGAGTTCTTCCGGCAGGTCCAAAGATGCAGACTCATCGGGGTGTGGAGTATGAGGTGGAAAAGATCCTGGACTCTCGGCATCGTTACGGTCGTTTGCAATATCTGATTGACTGATCTGGATATGGTTCTGAGGAGAGAAGTTGGATCAACGCTTCAGATGTCCACGCTCCACGGTTGGTGCAGTCTTTCCATAGACTTTTCCCTGCCAAGCCTCGTGGGTGTTCGGTGTCCACCCATAAAGGAGGGGGTACTGTCAGGAATCGGCGTTCAGCAGCGTCTTACTTACCAGCGCGCTGGTGTGCAGGCCTCCAGAGGTCATGGCCCCAGTCGTGGCTGTGTGGATGCGCTGACCGCGAGCGTCATCTCCAGTGTCGCTGTGTACCCCTGAGTCACGTGTCGTTTGCACCTTGCTGTGTGCTGGCGTCCGGCTTGCATGGGCGCCGCCATGACATCTCACTCAGCTGACCCAGGCATCCAATCCAACGCTGTGCTTGCCCCCAGAGGTCGAACCACCAATCACCGCAGAGCAAGGGGTATAAGTTCCAGTCCGTGGCTCAGTCACATTGCCTCGGACAACAAGTCACATTGGTGTCTCCAGTTCTCCTGGTTCTCATGTTCCTGTCTCCAGAGGTTCCCTGTGATTCTTTTCATCGCTTAATTTCATCTTCCTGCACTTCCATCATTCAGCTACAGACTTCAGCAGCAGCTCATCAGCAGTAAGAGACTCTCCTCAGGTGTTTGTTCCATTGCTTTACCTGTGCACCTCGTTAGCTTCATACCAGCTCATACAAAGCTTGTTGTATTGGGACTGAACTATACAGAGACTTTGTGCTTTACAAATATCACTGGAGTTCTGTCTGCTAAATCATTTGCATCCATTTATCAAATTATTCTACGTTTTGTTATCAGAGACTGTGTGTTTTACAAGTATTACCGGAGTTCCGTTTTCTAAGTCATTTGCATTCATTCTTCAAGTTATTCCACGTTTGTTGACTTTTATTGCTTCAGACCTCCTGCATTCAACTATCACGTTCTCCTCAATATATATTGTGTTGTCAGAGACTTTTACTTTGGATTCAGTTACCGTCTACTATTTCATTACTGTCATTACCAATGCTAATCACCACCTGTTATTACATCCTAGCTCTGTGACCTCTGTATGTATTAAACATCAGCGCATATGCGCAGGACTTTTATTCTGCCTCCACGTTTTGTATATTGTACCAACACTGACCCACTAGTGCCCCCTCCGGGAACAGACCAAACCAGAAACCTGACACAGAACACACAAATAAATCCAACTTTACGTGAGCCCCGATTACATAAAGGATAAGCTTGCGAGCAGGCATTCCTACCTCTATGACTGTCTCTTATTTTCCAGTCAGCTCGAATAATAACTACCATTAAATACCACTGTCGATGGCCCCCTGCGACACGCTGGGCCCTAAGCGGGCGCTTGTGTTGCTTTGTGGTAAATCCGCTACTGCCCCCCAGATAGATCATCTCCCTTAGCATAGAATTAACCCTCCCAGATATAGATCATATCCCATTGGCTTAGCACCAAAAAAAACTTCCTCCACCTACTGCAGAATATCCCCCTCCCACCCCCCACAGATTTCCATCAGGGCCGGTTCTAGACCTTGTGGCGCCTAGGGTGAAATTTTGGCTTCATGGGGAAGGGGAGTGGCCACAGAATAGTACTGTGTGGTGTATTGTGAACTGGTAGTGTCCGTCAGTGACATTACACCACACAGTAGTACCCCTTATACACATTATGCCACACACGTAATGTCAATTACACATGGGGGGTCATTCCGAGTTGTTCGCTCGCAAGCGGATTTTAGCAGATTTGCTCATGCTAAGCCGCCGCCTACTGGGAGTGAATCTTAGCATCTTAAAATTGCGAACGATGTATTCGCAATATTGCAATTTCACACCTCGTAGCAGTTTCTGAGTAGCTCCAGACTTACTCGGCATCTGCGATCATTTCAGTGCTTGTCGTTCCTGGTTTGACGTCACAAACACACCCAGCGTTCGCCCAGACACTCCCCCGTTTCTCCGGCCACTCCTGCGTTTTTTCCGGAAACGGTAGCGTTTTTTCCCACACGCCCATAAAACGGCCTGTTTCCGCCCAGTAACACCCATTTCCTGTCAATCACATTACGATCGCCAGAACGAAGAAAAAGCCGTGAGTAAAAATCCTAACTGCATAGCAAATTTACTTGGCGCAGTCGCAGTGCGGACATTGCGCATGCGCATTAAGCGGAAAATCGCTGCGATGCGCAGATTTTTACCGAGCGAACAACTCGGAATGACCCCCATTATTCGACACACCGTAATGCCCATTCCACATTATGCCACACACCGTAATGCCTATTACAACTTATGCCACACACCATAATGCCCATTACATGTTATGCCCCACACCATAATGCCTATTATAACTTATGCCACACACCATAATGCCCATTACACATTATGCTACACACCATAATGCCCATTAGAACTTATGCCACACACCATAATGCCCATTAGAACTTATGCCACACACCATAACGCCTATTACATATTATGCCACACACAGTAACGCCCATTACACATTATGCCACACACCGTAATACCCATTAGACGTTATGCCACACACCATAATGCCCATTACACGTTATGCCACAAACCATAATGCGCCTGACACCAATTTATGCCCCACACACAATAATGTCCCTTACAAATTATGCCCCACCGTAAGGCTTCTAATTCTCTTTAAAAAACCTGCTCGTTGCCACGGGGTGTCACGCTCGTTGCCACGGGGTGTCACGCTCATTGCCAGGGGGTCTCATGCTCGACCTCTAGCGTCTGTCTCCCTTCTCTGCTCCAGATGCTAGAGGTCAAGTAGAACCTCTAGCGTCTGACTGTTTCTCTCAATGGTATCTGCTGCAGCTGGCTCCCACGTAGACTGCTGCAGCCGGGGTGCAGGCAGGCACCTCCGAGATGACTGCGGCCGCTCCCTCAGGCTGCAGTGCCCTGGACAACCACCCGGCTTGCCCGCACCTGGAACCGCTCCTAATCTCCATGTCCCCCTATCATCCAGTACAGCTCAGCAGGCAGCCTGTTAGTCTTTTCAAAATGATATGTGCTGAAAGCTGCATGACTATTTTTTCTTTTTTTTAAAGACAAACTGCAGCAGGAGCCAATGACAGCGCAATCAGAGGACATCTCCCTATCAGCCTCGATTTTTCCCCATTGTGTCCCCCTTCCTCGCTGCCCAATCTGGGAGGCTGCAGCTGATGGCGGCCCAGGGAGCATAGTGCAGGCTGCTGAACTAACCTCAGGCTCTCCGGCTTGATGCGCACCCTCTCTTCCTCCGAGGTGTGTGACGTCACTGGTGTTGTGGCGCTCATACCTCTTTTCAGCTTGGCGGAGGCCTCTTCTCCTGACAGCGGCCACAATAGTAGCTCTGATTGGTGTGTGGGGCCGCTTGTCATCTGTTTCCCCTCCTCCCTTAGCATGTCACCTGCCGGCTGGCTGTCATGCATAAAAGCTGTGACCGTGTGAGGCACTAAGTGGGCGAGGTCGCAGATGACAGGCGGCCCCGCACACCTATCGGCCCACCAGGAATCTCCCTAGACATTGGAATGGCCAATCTGGCTGCTTTCTGTATTGTATTTTGGTCACTGTAACTATCTTTTCTTTATGTGGCAGTCACTGCGGTGCTCTCTGTATCATATGGTGTTCACTGTAATGCTCTCTGTGTCATATGGCAGTCACTGCAATTCTCTCCGTCATATGGCAGTCACTGTGATGCTCTCTGTATTATTATTGGTCACTGTGATACTCTCTGTCTTAGATGGCAGTCATTGCGGTCACATGCTCTGTATTATATGGTGGTCACAAACTTTTCATTGTTATAGCTGCACTATTAAGTGGTTGGAGGAAGGCACTCGCTTTGCATCCAAAATTATGTCTTGTTTTTATACTCCTCCTCAAGGGTGGATTGAGACACCGGAAAGTTTTCCACTCGTCCGGTCCCTTGCCGCTCTCTGCCGGCCCAGCTGACACTGATGGCTGGCTCTCAGAGCCGGCCCTAACCAATATAATGCCCTAGACAAGATTTTGGCTGGTGCCATCTAGCACCGCCGCTAGTTCCGCCTCTGACCCTGCACCCCTTCCCAAGCACCATCACCCCTCACCCATAGAGTCCTCCTTTTGGTGCTCTTTCCCACTATATTTTAAATAGGAACAGTGTGCACATACGGCGCACAGCTCAAAAAAAGGGCCTGTTTTTGCTGGGAAGGGGCATGGCCACACAACAGTACCACCAATTCAAATTACGCCACACAGTAATGCAACTTTATTCACATTATATCATGCAGTAGTGTCCCTTATTCACGTTACATCACACAGTAGTACCACGTAACCTTATAAAAGTTACTCCTCACAGTAGTGCCCCTTATTCACATTACATCACACTGAATTGCTCCTTATTCAGATTTCACCACACCATATTAATCTTTATTCACATTAGACCACAGAGTAGTGACCTTTCTATACGTTATGCCACACAGTAGAGCACCTTAAACACATAATGCTACACATTGGTAATGCCTTTATACACATAATACCACACAGTAATGCCCCTTACACATATGACACATTAATGTCCTTATAAACATAATGCACCTTACATATTATGTCAACCTTTATTAATGCCCGTATACACATAATGACACACATAATGCCCCTTACACATATGCCGCACATTATTAATGCATTTATACACATGACACACATAATGCCCTTTCACATATGCAGAACACTACTGCACAACCAATCCACCCGCACAGAGCACTCACAATGTCGCTAACACTGTGACCTCTGCTTGGATACAGATGTGTCCTCATATATCTTGCCTCAATACACCATGCAGCAGGAGATGCCTTGCGTGAGTCAGCTGGCAGCTCTGCTAACATCGGACGGAAATGCGTTTTATTTGCAGTACTATGTCGCTAGCAGGGGTTAAAGTGAGCCGGAACGGGGCGGAACTGCGTTCCGTCAGTTCCACTTGGAGACGGAATGCAGTTCCGCCTCACCTCACCCGATGTGTGCCGCTGTAGGGAGATGCCGAGCGCCCGCTGTTACCAGCGGCGCCCAGCTCTACCAGCATAGTGGAAGCCCGGCGGAAGGAGCTCACTACTACTTCCAGCTCCCGGCTCAGTGCGCGCTATGAGAGAGACGTCATGACGTCTCTCTCATAGTGCAGGGAGCCGGACGCCAGGAGGATCACAGTGGTCGGACATGGGAGTGGGGCTTGGTAAGTATGGTGGCTTTTTTTTTTTTTTTAAGGCACGTCTACTGGGGCAAGCTACAAGGGGTAAACTACTAGGGGCAAGCTACAGGGGCGCATTACTACTGGGGGCTAAACTACAGGGGGGCTAAACTACAAGGGGCATTACTACAGGCTAGCTAAACTACAAGGGGGCAAACTACAGAGGGCATTACTACTGGGGGCATTACTACTTGGGGCTAGCAACATGGGGCAAGCTACATGGGGCTAACTACTGGGAGTAAGCTACTGGGGGCAAACTGCAGGGGTGCATTACTACTGGGGGCATAACTACAGAGGTTTTACTACTGGGGGCAAACTACAGGGGCATTACTACAGTGGGGCTAAACTACAAGGGGGCATTACTGCTGGGGGCATTACTACTTGGGGCAAGCTACAGGGGGCTAACTACTGGGGGCAAGCTACATGGGGCTAACTACTGGGGGCAAACTACAGGGGCGCATTACTACTGAGGGCATAACTACAGGGGCACATTACTACTGAGGGCATAACTACAGGGGCACATTACTACTGAGGGCATAACTACAGGGGCACATTACTACTGGGGGCATAACTACAGGGGCACATTACTACTGAGGGCATAACTACAGGGGCACATTATTACTGGGGGCATAACTACAGGGGGGTTAAACTACAAGGGGGCATAACTATAGGGGCTAAACTACTGGGGGCATTCCTACTTGGGGCAAACTACATGGGGCTAAACTACTGGGGGGGCTAAACTTCTGGGGACATAACTGCAGGGGCTAAACTACAGGGTGCATTACCACTGGGGGCTAAACTACAGGGGGCATTACCACTGGGGGCTAAACTACATGGGGCTAAACTACTGGGAGCATTACCACTGAGGGGCTAAAGTGTGGGTAAACTACTGGGGTCATAACTGCAGGGGCATTACTACTGGGGGCTAAACTACTGGGGGCATAACTACAGGCAACATTACTACTGGGGGCAATACTACACTGGGGCATTACCATTAAGGGCATTACTAATTGGGGCACTACTAATGAGGGCATTGTAAAGGGGGCACTTCATAAGAGGCATCACTCCTGGGGACATAAGGGGCACTACTACTGGGGGCATTGCATAAGGGGCACCACTACTATGGGCTCTATACAAGGGGCACTACCAGTACAGTGGACATTGCATAAGGAGCACTACTACTGTGTTCATTAAAAAGGAGCGCTACTGCTATGGGCATTGTGTATTACGAGGTGCTACTACTGTGGGCATTATGTGTATTCGGGGTGCTACTACTGTGGGCATTTTTTTTTTTTATTACTTTTTTATTGAGGTATCAGAAAAAAAATACTGTGGGCATTATTACTTTTATTGCATGGGCACCGGGGGTGGGGGGGGGGGGGAGTTCCACCCCCTCTCTAGGGCCACTTTAAGCACTGGCCGCTAGTATGCACAAGCATCTTCTGCTGATTAAAATGAGATGTGGTATACCTATATTCTGTGTGCAACTTTGACTGTATCTGCATACGAAATGCTACGTTACAGTGATTTCCAGGATTACGCTGTAATGTAGCATTTCGTATGCAGATACAGCCGCAGTCACACACAGAATATAGGCATGCTGCATATCTTTTTAATCAGCAGAAACTGTTTTTGCCCCTGGGCATACCAAATGCCCTAGGAATTTGCCTAGTTTGCCTATGCCTTAGTCTGGCTCTGCTGGGTCTGGCCGACACTGCCAAGCTTCCAGGATTTGCTTTTACTGGAAGAACCCGAAACACATCATTTAACTCTCCCTGTGATGTGCTATCCCCTTCTTCATCCTCAGTAGCTTGTCCAACTGTCTGCCGGAGAGGGTGATGTGTGCTACTGAGCTGTATAGGAGCCAGAGGAACTGGACTCTGGAGTTTTCCAGTCCCACTCTCTGCAACTGTGCCTGTCACTCCTGTTTGAGGCTGACAAAAGAACGAGTGACAATGGCTGGGACCTGGGAGCTGCAAACAGGAGGGCACATTCTTGTTCAGTTTAATAAGCTTGCTACTACTCCCAGCCTGCCCCCCTACTCTGCACTACTACTACTCCCAGCCTACCCCCCTGCTCTGCACTACTACCAGTGGTGGCTGCAGTGGGCTCCAGCTCACACCATATCGTGCAGGGGGGAGCGGGGTAGCACATATGAACATACTGTACATGCAGGAATGTATATAATATATGTTGGCTGCAGGTCCCCGGGGATCGGCAGTGGTGTGTGTCTTACAGCTGCCATTAAACCCGGTATGCAGCATTCGGCTCTACTCTCCTTCAAAGCCCGTCCGCAGACTCTTGGAAAAACTAGCCAATGGGAACCTGGGGGCAGGCTTAGCAGGAGAGTTGAGAAGTTATACTGAATGCTGAGTCCCAGGTTCATCGGCGGCTAAAAGCGGGACCTTAGCGCGTGCACGCCTGAAATGGGGGGTGGCCTATATGAAAGGGGTGTGGCCTCACGGCAGAGCAGCGGTTGTGAGTCACGCCCCCTTTTACCATCACTGAGGGGGCATGCCCAGCGTTCTGTGAGCTGCTGGCATGCCCTCTCTCCCTCTGTCACCTGTGAATAGATGTCTAAGCAGAGCAGCAGTGACAGGAGCCTCCCAACAGGCCCCATTTCCCCCTCCCCCCCACACACACCACGGGTTGGAGAGCGGGACAGTCCCAAAAAAACGGGACTGTACTGTGAAAATCGGGACAGTTGGGAGGTATGCTATGGGCATCTTCTCCACTGGTACTTTTCTCCACTCTTTTCACTGTTTCATGAATAGACCCTACTCAACCATACATGACAACCAGACATGACAGCCATAGGTTTTTCAGTAAAACCCCAAAATTACTGTCTTGCATGACAGACAGCACTGTGGTAGTCCCTTGGTGGTGGTGGTCCTGGACCAATTCAAATGATCTAAGGTATAGTCAATGTAATAGGCAAAACCAGTGCTGGGGGAGGCAATCATAAAATACGTGGACAAACACAAGCGAGTCCTATCCCTATTACCTTACCACATAACTGACCCTATGGATAACGCATACCTCCCAACATGACCCACTCCATGAGGGACAGAATGCTCTGCTCCTGGACTTCCCTCTTAATATATGATTGCCATCACCTGTGGTGAAACACCTTTCTTATCCAGTAACCTGTTCAACACAGGTGCCAGCAATCATACATTAAGAGGGAAGTCCAGAAGCAGAGCATTGTGTCCCTCCTGGAGAGGGTCATGTTGGGATGTATGGATAACGTATAAACAAAGCCTTATTTATTTATTTATCTCTCTCTCTCCCCCCCGCTCGCGTTGTTCTATGCACCGCGCTCAGCAGCCAGCAGGGGGAGCTAGCACACGCTCTCTGTATTCATGACAAATACAAACATGGGACAAGTCTTACGAGGATTAAACTACAACTCCCAGAATGCTCCTAACCAGGAAAAGACCGCCGCCGCTGCTGATTGGCTATTGCTATGACTGGCGGACACTGATTGGCCGCTGTATGACAGCCGGAGAGTGCGAGCTAAGCGGCCGTTCACCTACATACAGCCCGGGACATGGCAGGGTGCGGAGGCCGGGCGTGCAGGGTGCTGCAGAGGAACAGCCTCCTGGTCAGGCCGTGGCAAGCCTCCAGGAGGGACTGCGCTTCAGAGGCTGCGGTGCCTGCTGTCGCTCAGGTGAGTCGCACGCTATTCTTCTGAGGCTCCGCTCCTGCCTCCAGTCCCCCTGCACTCCGCTCCTGCCTCCAGTCTCCCTGCACTCCGCTCCTGACTACTGCCCGTGCCTCCAGTCCCCCTGCACTCCGCTCCTGCCTCCAGTCCCCCTGCACTCCGCTCCTGCCTACTGCCCGTGCCTCCATTCCCCCTGCACGCTGCTTCCCCTGTCACCCTGCACTCTGCTTCTTCCCCTGTCACCAGTCCTCCTGCACTCTGCTTCTTCCCCTGTCACCAGTCCCCCTGCACTCTGCTTCTTCCCCTGTCACCAGTCCCCCTGCACTCTGCTTCTTCCCCTGTCACCAGTCCCCCTGCACTCTGCTTCTTCCCCTGTCACCAGTCCCCCTGCACTCTGCTTCTTCCCCTGTCACCAGTCCCCCTGCACTCTGCTTCTTCCCCTGTCACCAGTCCCCCTGCACTCTGCTTCTTCCCCCGTCACCAGTCCCCCTGCAGTCTACTTCTTCCCCCGTCACCAGTCCCCCTGCACTCTGCTTCTTCCCCTGTCACCAGTCCCCCTGCACTCTGCTTCTTCCCCTGTCACCAGTCCTCCTGCACTCTGCTTCTTCCCCTGTCACCAGTCCTCCTGCACTCTGCTTCTTCCCCTGTCACCAGTCCTCCTGCACTCTGCTTCTTCCCCTGTCACCAGTCCCCCTGCACTCTGCTTCTTCCCCTGTCACCAGTCCCCCTGCACTCTGCTTCTTCCCCCGTCACCAGTCCCCCTGCAGTCTACTTCTTCCCCCGTCACCAGTCCCCCTGCACTCTGCTTCTTCCCCCGTCACCAGTCCCCCTGCACTCTGCTTCTTCCCCTGTCACCAGTCCCCCTGCACTCTGCTTCTTCCCCTGTCACCAGTCCCCCTGCACTCTGCTTCTTCCCCTGTCACCAGTCCCCCTGCACTCTGCTTCTTCCCCTGTCACCAGTCCTCCTGCACTCTGCTTCTTCCCCTGTCACCAGTCCTCCTGCACTCTGCTTCTTCCCCTGTCACCAGTCCCCCTGCAGTCTACTTCTTCCCCTGTCGCCAGTCCACCTGCACTCTGCTTCTTCCCCTGTCGCCAGTCCACCTGCACTCTGCTTCTTCCCCTGTCGCCAGTCCACCTGCACTCTGCTTCTTCCCCTGTCGCCAGTCCACCTGCACTCTGCTTCTTCCCCTGTCGCCAGTCCACCTGCACTCTGCTTCTTCCCCTGTCGCCAGTCCACCTGCACTCTGCTTCTTCCCCTGTCGCCAGTCCACCTGCACTCTGCTTCTTCCCCTGTCGCCAGTCCACCTGCACTCTGCTTCTTCCCCTGTCGCCAGTCCACCTGCACTCTGCTTCTTCCCCTGTCACCAGTCCACCTGCACTCTGCTTCTTCCCCTGTCACCAGTCCTCCTGCACTCTGCTTCTTCCCGTCACCAGTGCCCCTGCACTCTGCTTCTGCCACCAGTCCCCCTACACTCTGCTCCTGCTCCTGCCACCAGTCCCCCTACACTCTGCTCCTGCCACCAGTCCCCCTACACTCTGCTCCTGCCACCAGTCCCTCTACACTCTGCTCCTGCCCCTATCACCAGTCCTCCTGCACTCTGCTTCTGTCACCAGTCCCCCTACACTCTGCTCCTGCCCCTGTCACCAGTCCTCCTGCACTCTGCTTCTTCCCGTCACCAGTGCCCCTGCACTCTGCTTCTGCCACCAGTCCCCCTACACTCTGCTCCTGCTCCTGCCACCAGTCCCCCTACACTCTGCTCCTGCCACCAGTCCCTCTACACTCTGCTCCTGCCCCTATCACCAGTCCTCCTGCACTCTGCTTCTGTCACCAGTCCCCCTACACTCTGCTCCTGCCCCTGTCACCAGTCCTCCTGCACTCCGCTCTTGCTTGCTGCCTCTTCCACCAGTCATCCTGCACTCTGCTTTTGCCTCTAGTCCTCCTGCACTCTGCCCCTGCCACCAGTCCTCCTGCACTCTGCCCCTGCCACCAGTCCTCCTGCACTCTGCTCCTGCCACCAGTCCTCCTGCACTCTGCTCCTGCACTCTGCTCCTCCCACCAGTCCTCCTGCACTCTGCTCCTCCCACCAGTCCTCCTGCACTCTGCTCCTCCCACCAGTCCTCCTGCACTCTGCTCCTCCCACCAGTCCTCCTGCACTCTGCTCCTCCCACCAGTCCTCCTGCACTCTGCTCCTGCCACCAGTCCTCCTGCACTCTGCTCCTGCCACCAGTCCTCCTGCACTCTGCTCCTGCCACCAGTCCCTCTACACTCTGCTCCTGCCCCTATCACCAGTCCTCCTGCACTCTGCTTCTGTCACCAGTCCCCCTACACTCTGCTCCTGCTCCTGTCACCAGTCCTCCTGCGCTCCGCTCTTGCTTGCTGCCTCTTCCACCAGTCATCCTGCACTCTGCTTTTGCCTCTAGTCCTCCTGCACTCTGCTTTTGCCTCTAGTCCTCCTGCACTCTGCCCCTGCCACCAGTCCTCCTGCACTCTGCCCCTGCCACCAGTCCTCCTGCACTCTGCTCCTGCCACCAGTCCTCCTGCACTCTGCTCCTGCCACCAGTCCTCCTGCACTCTGCTCCTGCCACCAGTCCTCCTGCACTCTGCTCCTGCCACCAGTCCTCCTGCACTCTGCCCCAGCCACCAGTCCTCCTGCACTCTGCCCCTGCCACCAGTCCTCCTGCACTCTGCCCCTGCCACCAGTCCTCCTGCACTCTGCTCCTGCCACCAGTCCTCCTGCACTCTGCTCCTGCCCGCCACCAGTCCTCCTGCACTTTGCTCTTTCCTGCGGCCTCTGCCACCAGTCATCCTGCACTCTGCTTCTGCCTCTAGTCCTCCTGCACTCCACTCCTGCCCCTGTCACCAGGCCTCCGGCACTCTGCTCCTTTGCTCTGCTCTTGCCTACTGCCTCTGCCACCCGTCCCCCAGCACTGCGCTCCTGCCTTCTTCCCAACCCCCATGCTCTGCTTCTGTGTGCTGCCCCCCCACGCTTAGCGCCGCCTACTTCCCCCATCCCACCCTGCGCTCCGCTCCTGCCTGCTGTAATCCCCGCTCTCCACTCCTGCCCCCCCTTCCAGCGCTCTGCTCCAGGCTCCTCTCCTGCCTTCTGCCCCCCACACCACCACACTAAGCTCCTGCCTCCTGTCCCCACCCATGCTTGGCTCCTGCTTGCTCTCTCTCCACCTGCACTCTGTTCTTGCCTCCAGTCCCACCCGTGCTTCGCTCCTGCCTGCTGTGTCGTCCCTCCACTCTGCCCCTGCCTCCTGTCCTCTTGCACTCAGGTCCGTTCCTGCCTGCCCCTCACGCTCTGCTTCTGTCTGCTGTCTCCCCCACGCACACTCATCCTCTACCTGCTGCCTGCCCCCCACTCCTGTCTGCTGTAATTCCCGCAGTCCTCTCCTGCCTCATACCCCAACCTGCCAGTGCTCCACTCCTGTCTGCTGTGCTCCCTGTGCTCTGTTCCAGGCTCCTGCCTCCTGTCCTAATCCGCACTCGTCCTGCGTGTTCTCCCCCACCTGAGCTCGCTTCCTGCCTGCTGCCCACCCAACACACACCTCGCTCCTGCCCAATCCCCTGCACTCCACTTATGATCCTCTGCGCTTCACTCCTGCCTGTTGTCCCCTCCCTACACACACACACACACACACACACACACACACACACACACACACACACACACACACACGCTCGACCCCTGTCCCCTCACTCCCACGCTTGGCTCCTGCCCCCACACTCCGCCAGGGCCGTCTTTTCATATGGTCTCAATGGGCAGTTGCCCAAGTGCCTCAGGAGTATAAGGGCCTAGGCTGATAGCTGAGGGTCCCCTTTTTCCATGGGTACCAGATTTTTAATAATTGACCCTGGGGAACAGGAGATATCCGACTTCAAAGCAGTGGTCACCATCCGAGCCTGTTTATTGCTCTTCCCAGCCAGATATCTCGATATCTGTCTAACTTAGTTTTTCTGAGGGTATACTCCAGAGGGATCAGTATGAGATCCCGGAGTATGTTATCCCGGCGATCGAAATACCGACACCGGGATCCTGGAGTTTAAAATACCGACAGTGGTGAGTAAAGGGTGGTGTACCCTCTCTTCCCCCCCCCCCCCCCCCTAACCCTCCGTACCCGCAGCCTAACCCTAACCAACCCCCCCAGTTTTATATTTTCATTGGTAGATTGCTCTGATTCTCAAGTCCCCAGTACCTCCTGAAAGGTGGGAGACTCTAGTTTTTTTTTTTAATCACATTGAAAGCTACGAAATCTATTAACAGGAACTGGCGATATCTGCAGTCAAGCAAGCTGCCCTCCCACCGGAAAATTATGAATATTAAGCCCACTCCACTATCCACCCCTCCTCTGCATATTAAACACCCCCTACCACCCTGGAAGTCGTGTACAAGAGCCCCTTCATTCAGCCCTATGCCCCCTTCTACAGTTTAGTATTCTCCCTCCCGCCATCTGTGCAGTAAAAGAGTAGTTAGCAGAAATTACTGCTCCAGGTCCTACATGCTGAGCGGAAGATAGATCATCCACTACCGCCCGCAGGACATCAAAGCTGCCACTAATAGCACCCCCAACCCCTACTGCTCTAGGATGGGTAGGGGCCCCAGTGCATTGCTTTGCCCAGTGGCCTACACTGCTGTTAAGATGGTCCTGCCTCTGCCTGCTGTCCCTCCAAGCTCCGCCTCTGCCTTCTGTGAGTCCCCCCTGCTGTCCCCCCCCCCCCCCCCCCCCCCCCAACCCGCTCTGATACTGCCTGCTGCCCCCGTGTGTTCTGCTCCTGCCCCCATCACTCCCCCTTGGACACTGCTCCTGCCTCCCCCCTCGCTCATCTCTTGCCTGCTGTCCCCCCTCCCGCACGTGGTTCGCTCCTGCCCACTGTCTCACTCTCTCAGCTCCTGCCTGCTGTCTCCCTTACCCACGTGCTTTGCTCCTGCCTCCTGTACCCACCTGCGCTCCACTACTGCCTCCTGATACCCTCACGTTCAGCTCCTGCATGCTGTCCCCACTCCCTCCCCCCACCTCCCTTGGCTCCTGCCTCATATTCACCCGCGCACTCTGGAGCCTGTTGTCACCCCCCTTCCCCTCCTATACACACGCTCCACTGCTGCCACGCCCCCCTCCCCCGCATGCTTCGCTTTTTTTCCCCACGCATCAGACCCCCTTTCCTCTGCTACTACTTGAGGCCCACTTTCCTACTTCCTGTCCCACAGCCTGGATGCATGCACAGCATAGGTGATGTTATTACAGAGAGCGTGTGAATTTTCTCCGTCTGTTTACCTTTCTCACATGTGATTCCCAGATACTAGAACCTGTTGTATCTGGGATAATGTTCTCCCCGTCCTCTCCATAGTATTTACGCAGCGTTATATAACCGGGTTGCCCTGTGTAATGCTTGGTTGTATGATATATTGTTCTGACTGATTAGACACTGATAAATCAGACCAGAGACTGGGTGTCCGATGATCACCTGTGAGGACCAAGAAGCGGGGTGCCGGGTGTGGATATTCAAATCGACAGTGTCTAGGTCGACCACTATAGGTCGACAGTCACTAGGTCGACAGGTTGACATGTGCTAGGTCGACAGGGCAAAAGGTCGACATGAGGGTTTTTTCTCTGACGTCCTAGTGGATGCTGGGAACTCCGTAAGGACCATGGGGAATAGCGGGCTCCGAAGGAGGCTGGGCACTCTAGAAAGATCTTAGACTACCTGGTGTGCACTGGCTCCTCCCACTATGACCCTCCTCCAAGCCTCAGTTAGATTTCGTGCCCGGCCGAGGTTGGATGCACACTAGGGGCTCTCCTGAGCTCTTAGAAAGTTATAGTCTTAGAATTTGTTATTTTCAGTGAGACCTGCCGGCAACAGGCTCACTGCAGCGAGGGACTAAGGGGAGAAGAAGCGAACTCGCCTGCTTGCAGCCGGATTG